>NW_018164875.1:644975-667652 GCF_001263595.1 Phalaenopsis equestris
ATTAACCCCAATAGCGGTGGCCACGCAGTGATCGGCTTCTACTTCGCTCGCGAACTTCTCGGCGCCGGCCATGAGGTCAACATACTTACCGTCGGAGATGAGAGTTCCGAAAAAATGAAGAAGCCGCCCTTCACGAGATTCTCAGTTGATTCCCATTCTGTGATTTCTGCTGTGTTAGAAGAGATTTCTGTTTTGTTGTTTTACCGGTTTTACTTGTTCTTTTGGTTGGCTTTACAGGAGTTGGTCAGTGCTGGCGCTCGGACGGTTTGGGGTGATCCCGCCGATGTGGGTAAGGTTGTGGGCTCGGCCGCTTTCGATGTGGTGTTGGATAATAATGGCAAGGATTTGGACTCTGTGAAGTAAGTTGTCGCTTTGTTATCGGAAGAAATTTTCCTTAATCTTTAGCGCTCGTCATGTTTATTTCATGTGGTGAACTTGTTAGATGTTTGTGTATTTCATTTGTTTATCGGGATGTTGAATCCCAGTTTGTTTTTGGATCTTACCCAAGGAATAGAGGGTGAGGAAGGAGGAAGAGATAGGTAAGGGGACAGAAAGGGCTAGGAGAGCTCAGTTAATGAGAGAATGAGCGGGGTTCCACTGGATGGGGATTGGAATCCGTTTACATTCGATATTTTCCCTTTTATAGTAGTAATCTCTCTATATAAAATAGACAGATAATTGTTTTGCCTGGATCATTAGAGACATCTAACTGTCTATTTGATCACATCGTCATTAAATCAAGATCTTCTCTAAGATTTCCTCTCCAATGGCAACCAGTTGTTTGGCGGATGATTGAAGATCTCTGCTTACGACATTCGCTCTTTATATGCTCATACTCTGCAACTCGTTCTTGGTATTTGCGTTCAGTCTATATGTGTCTGAGCTGGCAAGGCTGTGCCATTTCTATCGCACTTACTTTGGGCTGGATCCCTTAGTAGGTCTGGATCTTGAAAAGTGACTCATGTAGGTAGATTTTTGCTCCCATTGGTCCACCTTATCTGCTTTTGGGTGTACAATTTTTTTTTTCTTTAGAAGTTGCTATCAATTCAAAATGCTTGCACTTACCCGGGCGCCGGTGTATTCGGTGAATCTTGAAATAAATTTAATGTTTATCTTCTTCCTTGTTGTGTGTTTGGCTCTTGAAATAAATTAATGTTTATCTTCTTCCTTGTTGTGTGTTTGGCTAATCCTCCCTTCCCATCTGATGGCTTTGCCATTGTCTTTCTTTCAGTTGGTGCCAAGAGCCTCCTCTCCCACTCCTAATTGATGACGGCAATCCTTACCTTTCTCCTATCTCTTTTCCTTGTGTAATTTTATTTTTTCATTGTGTTTATCTCTATTAGCACTGCATTTAGATAACAATGATTGGCTTTATTTTGTTATTTTTTAAAACCTCAAAGTAGTGAAATGCTTTTAGCACTGCTGCTCTCTAACTCCCTTGATTGTTACGCTAACTCTTTCTCTTTCTCCATGCATTGTCCCATTCCATTAATTGCAGTAGTCTCACTTGAGGAGAAATTCAGGCCAATTCTATTGAGGTTGAGCGTGCGGATTAAGCGTTAGTAATCTTAGACATTGCGATATTTGGAGATGCCTATTCATTTTGACACAAATGAGGACCTCTTGCAGATCTATATATTTGAAAGGATTTGTACATTTGAGAGAATTATTTTAAGCTTTAAACTATTTTGTTTTATATAAAACAATGAATTTAAAAGTATTCATGCTATTCGAGAAATGAGATTCCAAATTGGGGTGTAATTGAGCGATACTGACTCATGAGCTGGCTTGAACTTGGCTCAATAGGAAGCTCGTAAGTTGAGCTTGATGAGCTAACAAACCAATCTCAAGTTAGCCTCGACTTGACTTCTTGGCTCTTGAACCAGTTGTTTAAAAAATAATTAATATAAAACATACTCAAAATATTTAAAATTGGAGAACTTATCTTTAAGTTATTAAAAATATTTTAAAAATGATATTTTATATTTTATATCAAGTGATTTTTTATTATTTTCTAAGTGTTCATTTTATTTATTATTTATTATAAAATTATCTTAAATTAATATTGTTTTCTTTCATTCACAACAAACAAACCGATTCAAAGGTATAGGATCCGATTTGTTTACACTCCTAAAATTAAGCTCAAGCTCAAGATGAGGGTGGCTCAAACTTGATCCGATTTGTTTACACTCCTAATTCTAGATGTATTTACACATTTCTTCATTTGCAGGCCTGTAGCTGATTGGGCTAAATCTTCAGGAGTCAAACAATTTCTCTTCATCAGCAGTGCTGGCATCTATAAGGCAAGTGATGAGATCCCACATGTTGAAGGGGTATATACTCGACCTGCCAATCCTTTGATTTGACATTTACGTTTATGCTCTGTATGTCTGTGCAACTAGTTGTCTAAAATTTATGTTGATGTATAGTGGCGCAGATTAGTCAAATTATTCAAAAACTTTGCATGCAATTCTATTGGAGACTCATGCTCTTTGCTTTGGTTATTTATCGTTCCAAGCTATTTAATTTTGAGAAATGCTTGTTTTCATTATCCTGTTTTTTCTTCTTTTTTTTTTTTTGACTATTTTTAATTTGGTTTTTAGATACTATCTGAACTATTGTGGTTATCTGGAAGTCTATGCCAAACATTTTTATTTCTGAAGTTAATAAAAATATTTGTAGGCTTGATTATTATTTGCTCTTAATGATTATCATATTTCATCAATAGGATTGTTGATTTCTAAAGTACTTTTATTTTGTATTCCTACTTTTTTATTTTATTTTAATTTTGTAAAATCGTGGCAATAGGTATGTTTGTTTTATACTAATTCATGTTTCACTTCGTGGTAGTGCCATCATAGAAAAGAATATCTCTAGCACAATGACATAATAGTGTGTAGAATTCAGTAAAATCACCGCTGCATTCTACACATTATTTTTGTCACTTGGCTTGAGAAACTTTTTAGTCAATGAATAGAGCAAGACAAATCCCCTGAAATAAAGTGGATTGTATCGTTTATATAGCTTTTGACCGTATTTTCTCAGCAGTAAGTTATGCATTGATTTTTTTACATAAAATAAATGTAGTTGAAGTCATTATATTCTTGAGATGTGCTTTCTATTTATTCTCATTTTCTCACAGCTAATATGCATCATTTGTCTAATGGCATCCACATGATAGTTATACTATATGCTTTTTGACTATCATAAATTTCCTTTTTTTCAATAAAGATTTATTTGCTTTTGAGAATTATAGCTCTGAGGCATCACTAAGCACCAGCTAATAGAAGGGCTAAGAGATTTATTTGCTTTTGAGAATTATAGAGGCATCACTAAGCACCAGCTAATAGAAGGGCTAATAAATTTCTCTTTTTCTTTGTTTAATTGGTCTACAAGGAAGGCCTCTTGAGGTTAAAAAGAACTTGGCATATATAACTTGAAGAGGAAAGGTGTAATAACTTCATGTACGCTCCTGAAGGAATCCGCATATACCATAGTTCGATGGAGAGCAATCAACTATAAATGAGCTCATCAAATAAATCATTCATTCATCAATAATTAAAAAAAAATTGCAAAATCAGTCATATTTATAAACAAATTCTAGACTTAAGTTATGATCTCATCTTATTACATTTAATCTCATCAAAAAGGTTAAATAAACAATAAAAAATATGTTTAAATTGATGAGGAGTCTATAAAGAATTGAAAAATGATCCAATTATTCAACTTATTCGTAGTATATTTTTAATTCCTTGTGATTAATTTTGTTGAAATCAACTAATATTGTGAAATTTGAACAATGTCCTCAGGGTGCGAAGAACTCTCCATTGGAAAGTTATATATGATGTAATTTTTCAAGAGATTAAGTGCAAGCTTTTGATATTGTTATTTTGTTATCCATATATCTTCTGATATTGGTCTGTCTTGTCATTTCATAAAGAGTTGGTACTCATTAATTTTGCCAAATATTATTTTTACTAAAAATATTCTTAGCGTCAAAGTAAGTAGGTGTAGTAGGGTTCATCTGCTCAGTAGAAGCAGTGTTGTAATAGAATTTCCTCCAATAGAAGAGTCAATCAAACTTTGAGAGTTAAAAGTAATCTTTAAATTTTCTGAGTTGAAAATTGGATTTATAAACCTAAGTAGCAAATATAAAATATAAGTATTAGAATTAATCTTCCTACTTATTTGAAAAGTTTTAGACCTTACATTGCGATTTTTTGTTTTTGGTTCACACAATTAGTTCAGGATACTTATAAAACATAAAGGTCACTTGCATTAGACCCCCCGAGAACTTCATTTGACATTCATGGTGTTAAAATATTCACTATCATGTAAGTTAATTTGTTTTTTAACTTCATCATTTAAATCATGCAGGTGTTGCACTAATGTTGCTCAGAATTATAATATGCATACTGTGGTGAAATGTTGAGATCTATAGGATTTATTGGTTTTAATCCTTAAAACATGTTTAAAAGATGTTTCAAGTGTTTTTAAAAACTAATATTATAACCAAATACATTTTAATTCATATCAAAACAATAAAAAAACAAACTAAAAATAAAAAATAATAGTGACCCCAAACGGGGCCTTAACTTCAGCTTTTGATGATGTGCTCTTTGATCGGAGGAGATAGAAACCTTGGGAAAAATTACAAAAATTTTTGTAATCAAGGTAGATTTATAAGCCTGAATCCTAATGACTATTCTTAGGCTTCAGCGTGTTCATAAAGAACTGGCATTTTGTTGGCCAACCTCTCCTTACTAAAACTGAAGAATGCTACTGCTGCAGGATCCTGTTAAAGATGATGCAGGTCATGCCGCAGTGGAGAGATATATTGCAGATTTATCTTTTAGTAGCTGGGCAATATTCCGGCCCCAGTACATGTTAGGATCTGGTAACAACAAGGATTGTGAGGAGTGGTTCTTTGACAGTATGCCTCAGCTTCTCTCACATTACTGCTTCTATTTCATTTTAAATTACAAGTAGAGTATTTTTTGCAAGCAGTATTTGGATAATATATACAGTATAAATGAGAAATGGGTGAAAATATTCTCTTGACTATTTGATAGAGGTTATTTAGTCCCAGAGATTATAAAGTGTCAATGTAGTACCCATATTTTTTTAATATGGGTTGAAATAGTCTCCACGAATGACAATTTAAGTCCCAATTTAAAGAGTTTGGAGACTAATTTGACACTTTTATAAACCCTGAGATTAAAACGACCCCATGTAAACAGTCGGTGGACTATTTTGACACTTCATCATAAATTTACTGACACCACTATATGTGTTTTATCTTAACTCATCACAGAAGCATAGTTTGTTGAAATGATATTTGTCAAGTTTTCTGATTACTTGAAACATAAATAGATTAGCCCCAGACCATAGGCTACAGTTTTATCCATCATGGAGAATCGAAATGGCTGGTTTTCTTCTTCTTTTATTATTATTATTTTTATTGTCATTCCTGTCGAGAGAAGCCAAAATTTGTAGATAATATTTGATTCTTTTATATTTAGGTTATTTGCAGTTTTTTTCTGCAGGCTGTTACCTATCAGTGGTGCAATAAAACGTGCTGCAAGTTTTTCTGAACACTACAGCAAAATTAGAACAACTCGGAGCCCTTAAAATTTTTTAAATTTTGCAAATGAAAGGAGAC
Source organism: Phalaenopsis equestris (assembly GCF_001263595.1). Taxonomy (NCBI): domain Eukaryota; kingdom Viridiplantae; phylum Streptophyta; class Magnoliopsida; order Asparagales; family Orchidaceae; genus Phalaenopsis; species Phalaenopsis equestris. The sequence continues at coordinate 650,638 of NW_018164875.1, forward strand.
AGAGACCACGTTGGTTACATCTAAAACTCAAAGGAGTTTTTCAGCTAAATGTTAACAAAATTAAATCCAAAACTCTAGGTAAAACAACTGAGAACATGTAGCTTAAAGGATATGCAGCAATGATATTTGAACACATTATATAATCAAATAGGGCAGCGGTGAAGAAGTTCCCACACAAAATTGATAACTTTATTGCACATTTATCATGAAAAATTGCACCATTTATTTTTTCTAATGAAACAAAAAGATCTACTTCCTCGTCCTTGATCCCTTTCAATCCTTGTAACTCTGATAAGCAGTCTCAACACTTTATCTAACTTAGCTTGATATTTATAATAGTCAGCCTCCAACCTGTCATACCAATGATCACTATATTTAAGTACTTTATAGCTTTTCTGTGACCTTTTAACATAGAATTTGTATACACATTTTGAAAATGGGGCAATTCCATACATACCACACAATTCTTATGTGTTTTCATATCACATAAAAAATACTACTATTACTAGATGTTGACATAATCATGATGGTAATTTTTTAACCTAACTATTTTAAGCATCTGACATGATATATCTGCTAGAGAAATGCACATTAAAATTCCTATTGAAGCAATGCAATGCATGGACAAAGTTTTCCATGGCTTCATCTATGAAATGAAATTGGGGCATTTACATACACACCCAAAGTTTTCCATGGCTTCATTTGCTTTGTTTTCTATGAAATGAAATTGGGGCATTTACATACACACCACCCAATTCCCATATATTTACATATCTAACGCCTATACATTGCTTTCTACATTTATACCACCTAAATCTTTCATATCACATCAAAGATACCACTATTTTAACTTTTAAAAAGTGAAATACACTTTTTCATGAATAGGTAAGGTTACATGTATGTAAAAATTGAAGTTTGCATCTTACATATGTAAATACATAGTCATTGTGTGGTATGTATGCAAATCTTCCTATTATAAAATCTTCCAATTTAGAAGACTAGCCTCCAACCTAACGCTTTTGTTATGATCTTTCACATTAACTATTCCCAATCTCAACAAAATTTTGCAGGAATTGTCCGCGGAAGACCGGTTCCAATTCCTGGATCAGGGATGCAACTAACCAACATCTCACATGTGAGGGATCTATCCACCATGCTTTTCCTTGCCGTTACTGACCCCGTTGCCTCTTCTCATAAAATTTTCAACTGCGTGAGCGATCGGGCCATCACTTTCGACGGATTGGTCAAGCTTTGTGCGCAAGCAGCTAGTCTCGAAGCCAAAATTGTTCACTATGATCCCAAATCTGTAGGAGTTGATGCGAAGAAGGCGTTTCCTTTTCGCAACATGGTCGTTTTGAAAATCTTTCCTTATTCAAATTTGTTTCATTATCGTCATCTTCGACTGCTAACTTGTTGAGTTTTTACTGCAGCATTTCTACGCAGAGCCGAGGAAAGCGAAAGAGATACTTGGATGGAGGAGCACCACCAATCTTCCCGAAGATTTGAAGGAGAGGTTTGATGAATATGTGAGCATTGGAAGGGATAAGAAGCAGTTACAGTTTGATATTGATGACAAGATTTTGGAATTTCTCAAAGTAGCAGTGGCAGTGTGAGCATGTTTGTTTGTTTTTTTGCATTTACTGATGTCCATAGTGATGAAATTCATTTTTTTTTTCTATTTTGCTGATGAAAACATTTAGTGATTTCTGTTTATAAATGAAAAAATAAATAAAGAAAAATATGTTTGTATTATTAGTTTCTGCTGTTTTTGCAATCATATCAAAATTGTTGGTTTCTGCAATTGTGGTGTTTTGTTTTGTAAAATTAAATATATGAGAAATGGTCAATTGCTTTTGTATTTATTGATGTCTAAAGCCATGAAATTCAAAATTTTTTGTTCTGCAGTTGAAAATATTTAGTGATTTCTATTTAGAAATTAAAAAAAATTAAAGAAAAAATGTGTTTGTATTATTAATTTCTGTTTTTGCAATAATATGGAAATTGTTGGGTGCTGAAATGTTGTGTTGTTTTGTAAAATTGATTGTGGTGGAAGAACAGTGAATGAAAACACGTAGTAGTTTCATTTTCTGTTATCCCTTTTCTGTTTTGGTAAATTTTAGGGGGACATTTACATGCATACTACACTACTCTAATGTATTTACATACCTAACTATTAGATAAATAGGATTTATTAAGTCCGATGAATCTCGGCGATGGAAATGGAGCTTGAGCAAATGGTGGAATAATTTCTTAAATCCGGCTTGCAATTGAATTTATTAAATTCGGATTTACGTCCTAAAAAAGATGGAAAGCGAGAAAAGTGGTTAACGGAGCATTGGATTTAAGTTTCATTTTTTTTTTGTTTGTTTTTAAGTTAAATCCAATGGCTAAATTCATTAATAGCATGCTACCAAACACTGCCTTAGACTTTGAATTTTATATTTATAACACTGAAATATTTCATATCACATTGAAAAATATCACTGCTAAATTTTAAATAGTGAAATATATCTTTTCCGAGAACAAGTAAAATGGCATTAGTACGTAAGAATTAAAGTTTAAATGTTGCATATATAAAAATATAATGTATAGTCAAAAAACAGGACCTCATCAAGCTGAAGAAAAGTCGATGTTGATGTCGAAGTCGGCCACCCTGGTCAACCATACTTGCCAGCGACCACCGAGTGATGACCACCAAAGGCTGACTGCTTGGGCTGACCATTTGATGGCGATGAATCCAGTGCGAGAACGCTCCAGGGAGACAAATCTAAGCAAGGAGAAGACCACAATATCCCTCACAACTCTTCTTAAAACAGGGATATAAACGTAATATTTTTTTTCCTCTCTTTATCTCTCTATAAATAGAGGACCCCTAGATGTTAAAAGGGGGGTCCCTAGACTCTCTTTCTCTCTCTCAACCCCCATATCACTTGTAACTTTCAAGTTTTATAGAATAAAAGGAGTCAAAGAGCTCAGAAACACCCCTCTTTGGCTTTTATACAGATAGTTAAAATTAATTTTTATATTAAATATAAATAAAATAAAGTAAATAATATTGTTAAAATAAATAATAAAGTGATTCTAATCGCTCTTAATGAATTATAGTTTCATAATATGACCTAATACGTATGTTTGATTATAAAGGCGAAACTCTCATTGATATTCCAAAATAATTTTCAGACACTAATAATTTGTGCCAATTACAAGTCATAATTACAATGATAGATCAAATGATTATAATTAACCCTTATTTATCATTAACAATGATAGTTAAGATTAATAAGTAAAACAAGAAAAAACAGCCGAAATAAAAATGAAAAAAACAAACAAGAAAATAAATCTCATTTAATCGTTTTATAACTTGATTTGACTTTTTTTTTATAATTAATAGGACCAAATATATTTTTAAAATTTATTTGGCTTGAATTATGGGATGCATTACATAAACTTTATTGACTCTAGCATTTTCAAATCATACAAAACAAAGAGTTTTGATCATTATATAAATACACATTGATGCCACATTATAGCACTTTAGATAACAATATTAATATTATTTTATCAAATAATCATCATATTTGAAAACAATATTAGATATGGAAATTTACATGCACACCATATAATTTTTTATGTATTTACATATCCAATTTTTGATATTTATATTTTTAACATCTTAGTGCCATAAACAAATGCATGAAAATGTGTGTTCCACTTTCGAAAGCTAATGATGATGATATTTTTGATATGATGTTAAAAATTAAATGACATCAATCTAAATATGAATGTTTAGATGTTATGTACATTAAAAATCATATGATATGTATGTAGATGTCCCTATTAGATATAACATCAAACAAAGCCTCTATCTAATTAGCCACTACCAATTATCATCTCTCATTATTTGTCTTCAAAACACCACACCCTCTCAAAAAGCACACTTTGTTTATGGCAAGATGAACCTCATTATTTTCTCGTTAAACAAAGTTAAGAATCTCAAGTTGTTATGTTCGAGTGCTCGCCCTTCCCGAAGAAAAAAACAAAAAGACGAATACGAAAAAGACTTGTTGAAAACCACATGCATTATTTCCATGTTTTCAAACAAGAGTTGTTCATAAAACCAATATGATAAAATAATATTCAACAAACATTTGTACAGAGAAGATTTTCTATGAATCAGCCCCCTCTAATGTCTCAACAGAACTGCTGGCAAGCTTTTTTTCTTCCATGAGCTTCATCTGCCTTTCTGCATGCTCCCTCTCACACTGGCTTATACCCATGATAATGTCAAGCATTGTGCCTGTGGTGCCAAAGAAGACCAGAGGTGCCAGAGATTTCTTTCTTATTCCCACTGGAATTGCAATCAAAGCCCCTGCAACTGAAAAAAACCATGTACCAAGTGCACTGCAGATGTCGATTCATTTAAGAAAGTTAGAAAGCTTTGATTGAAATTTCAAGTTTATTGATGCTAATCTAACAAATTTTACTTTAGTTCTTTGAGGCAATTACATTCTAAGGGCTCGAAAGATTACTAGTTACAAATGTAGCACATTCTTCCATCAATTTTTAAATTCTCACTCACATATCAAAATTCACGATAAAACTCTCATTTTCATCAAAGTCTCAATGGTTTGATAATGATACATGTAAATACATCGGTGTAGTAGTTAAAAAAACAAAAACAAAAAAATTTGGGTGTTGATTTTGCAAGTAGAAATGTTTTGAGTGCTGCATGTGTAATTATCACTAGTGTTTTTAGTGTATTTTGAATCCTAATTCTCCATTCATTTCTGATTGCATATTTTATAAGATATTTAACTATATTTAGCATTTGTTTTTGGAAAAAAAAACTTGGACAACGGCCGCGATGCATTGATCGCGACGGTTTTTTTTTTCCCTTAGCCGCGATAAGTGCATCACGGACGTTGTTCGGACACAGTGAAGTATTTTTCTTGTTTTTGAGGGGGCATTTACATATACACCACTCAGGTTCTATCAAATCACATATCTAACACCTTAACTTTACTTTTTATATTTAGATCACTCAAGTAATTCACATCACATCAAAAATACTACTATTTTAGCTCTTAAAAAGTGAAACACACCTTTTTAATCTCAGGCAAGGTGGCATATACGTAACCAGTGAAGTTTAGGTATTATACATGTAAATATAAAATAATTAAGTGGTATGCGTGTAAATCTTCCTTTTTTTTGGATGACCTTGAGCAATGCTTATACCCCTCTTTTCCTTTCAAAATCATCAATCTTAAATTTATGTGACATTTATATACATAGCACACAACTCTTATGTATTTACATATCTTGCCTAAACTTTCATATTTATTGACATAGTATTCAAATCTTTAATATCACATAAAAAATAACACTATATATCACTTTTTAGAATTTAAATGCATGTTTTCATGCAAAGATTTAACACACAAAATTCTTATGTATGTAAATATGAAAGTTTAGATGTGAGATATAAATACACAATTCTCATGTAAATTTCCCAAAATTTAATTGTCTGTTTTATCGATGCATCTTATATCCTTAATTGCACTTGCTAGACCATGATTCCAATTCTTATATAACGATTTAACTATATTTAGCTGTTTTTTTTTTTTTTGAGGGAGCATTTACATACAATGCCAACCAGGTCCTATTTGTTTACATATCTAACTCCTATATTCACTTTTTACGTATATACCGCCTTACATATGTATGAAAAGATGCATTTCACCTTTTAAAAGTTAAAATAATGGTATATTTATGATATATAAAAATATTTGCACGGTATAAATGTAAAAAGGTAAATTTTAGTTATTAGAGATGTAAATATATAGGAATTGGGTGGTATGTAAGTAAATGTCCCCCAAAAAAATGCATGTTGACTGAAAGCAGTTTACACTACGGAGAAATGATGCTAAAGCTTCCTAATCTGAGAAAGGGTTATCTGGAAGGTAAAAGTAAAGAAGAACTACTGAGATATGAGCCCAACAGCCATAGCCAGAGTAGCTAGTTGCATGAATAAATCATGGGATATAGATTCATTGATCGACACAAAGAAAGATTGGTAATATTCATTAATATAAATTCAAGGGAAAAATATCATGGCAGAAATCTTCAATAAATATTGGTCGAGCTAATAAAAAAAATGTCAAAAAATAAAGAAAATAACTTTTCTAAAATTATAAAAACATTATGGGCATATTGCATTACTTATAGGATATCAATTGCAGGTACTCTTAATACATTGGTGCTTGATGCCAAAAAGACCTTGCTGCTTGAGGTTTTGTTGTCATTACTAGTAGTAGTAATCCAATACAGCCACAAAAAATAGTAACATGCTCTTCTGCAAATGAAGGAACTTCACACTTGATGAGATTACAGTCCAAGTTCAGCGAAGTTTGAAAATTTACCAAGCACATACATCTACAGCTTTTAATAATATGGTGAATCCTCACAAATGCTAAGAGGGTGAAGTGGTACAAATGTTGAGAAAACAAATCATTCTTCATCAAAGAATTATTGAAATTTTTTTGAACTAACTGTGAAGGCTTCTTTACCATCGAGAAGGCATATCAAGGTGGAGTCTAGCAGCTTATTAACTTAAACGATCAATGACCAATGTCATCCATTAAAGAACAATGCTTGAACAAGTATTACATATAGTAACCTAATTAAAGAAAGAGACATTTACATACATAGCACACAATTCTAGTGTATTTGCATATCTCATGCCGAAAGTTTCATATTTACACACATATCATTCAAATCTTTAATATCACATAAAAAATAGCACTTTTATCACTTTTTAACAGAGAAATGCACCTTTACATGAATTGTAGGATATGAACTATAATAAAAAGGAAATAATATGAAAGGAAATATATACCACCTAATATCTCCAATAATCAATTCATATTAATTATTTGGAATAAAGGATATAGCATAAAATAGGAAAGGAAATAACTTCTAGTCCAAAGAAATAAATATAAAATAGGAAATGAAATAACTATTAATCTCAGTAAATAATTTATTTATCATAACTTCTCACGGGAATAAATTATTTCCTAATATAACTTCTAACACTTTCCCTCAAGTTGAAACATGGTTGAAAACCACGTTCAACTTGGATTTGAAAACATCAAACAATTGGTGAGGGAGATCCCGTGAAGTAGAATTTGAAGTTTTCATCCGTATTGTGGTTGTCTTTGATTGCAATTCTTGCAGTGTCTGTATGTAAGCGGTAGACTCCTACAAATAATGTTGCAGGGAAGTTTGCAGAAAAATAAATAATTGCGGTTGTCTTTGATTGTAGTTCCTGCAGTGTCTATAGGTAGACAGAATGCTCCTATAAATAATGTTGCAGAGGGGTTTGTAGGAAAGTAGATAATAGAATGCTCCTATAAGTAATGTTGCAGAGGGGTTTGTAGGAAAGTAGATAATTTGTAAGAAAAGACTGAATTCTAGTTGACTGCGGTTGTCTTTAACTGTAGTTTCTGCAGTGTCTGTAGGAAGACGGAAGAATCATACAGATAATGTTGCATGAGAGTTTGCAGAAAAGTAGACAACCTTCAGAAAAAAATTGTCAGGTATAACCTGAGGAAAAAAGCCCCGAAGGTAGCCCTTGTTGCGGGAAAAGCTCTGGATGAGGGCCTAATGCAGGAAATGCTCCGAAGAAGGACCTGATGTAGAAAATGCAGGCCTATTGCAGAAAAAAATTCTAGTGGATGACGTACTACAAGAAATGCTCCGTAGGAAGGTCTGATTCAGAAAAAGCTACAGAGAGGGCCCGATGCAGGAAAAAGGCTACATATAAGGATTTGATGCAGGAAAAGGCTTCGGAGTAGGACCTACTGCAGGAACAATTTCGGTGGAAGACTTGCTGCAAGAAAAGCTCTAGAGGAGGGCTGGTTGCATGAAGGATTCCGATGGAGGGCATGCTGCAAGACAAGCTCCTGAGGAGAGTCTGATACAGGAAAAGTTTCGGAGGAGGCCTAATGCAGAAAAAAATTCCAAAGGAGAGTTGCTGCAGGAAAAGCTCTAGAGGAGGTTCTATTGCAGGAAAGATTCCGAAGAAAGGCTTGCTGCAAGAAAAGCTCTGGAGACGGGCCTATGGCAAGCAAACGCTCCGGAAAAGGATCTGATGCGGGAAGCACTCGTAACAAGATACTTCCGGCTCAACATTGGGAGACTGACATGTGGGTCTAGAAACAACTCCTCCATACCCTGCATTTGCACCATGACCAACAGAAACATACCCGCTCCTTAGAGCACCTGGAGGTCTTATAACATAACCAACGCCTGGTCCACCAAGATTTCCATAAGCCCTGGTGTTCCCGTAGCAGCCATACCCTCCAAAACCTACACCATTGGTAGTCGTTCCATAACCATAAGAAAGAGCACCGAACCCAACGAACCATATGGATTACAACCAGAGACATCAAGGTATTCAATCTCCTTCAAGCCATCAAGCGGAGTAAGGACGACACCTTTTGACATTAAACATTCAATGATCTCCAATGTTTGAAGTCGTGGAAGGCATTCACAAATGATAGAAGACATTGATCCATCTATTGTATCATAAAAGTCCTTCAACTCAATGAAGCTACCACAACATTGATTGACATGTTGAAGGACTTGATGGCAAATCAAGCTCACATCCACAGTCATTCCCTTAAGAAATTCAATTTTGCAAATGGCCTTGTAAAATTCAATTTCAAATGCATTAGGATTCTTCATGTTGAAATATTGAAGCATTGGGCACCTGTTTATGACATATTTGAGATCGATCTCGTCGAAATAGATTGGGAAGTAGACATAATTGATGACCTCCTCACTTCAGGTGAAATTGAAGAGATCAACGAAGTTGATGGCTTCATCGTGTCGACAACTAAGACAGTGAGAAATATCGTTCCAACTCTGGAAGTTGAGCACATGCCAGAAAAATGAATCTAGCGCAGCGTACCGCCACATTGAGCACAAATATGGCACACTGGCTATAAGATTTACTACTCTGATCTGCGAGAAAATCACAACCAAGAGGTCGCTACTCAAGTCCTCCCACCTCTTGCTCCCTCCATCTCGGACAACAACACTTTCCTTGCGGCGACTGGAAACCTTTTTCTTCTGTGGTTCGTCGCCACCATCTCCGAGGAGAACCCGACGACAAAGCGAAGAATACTTGAGAGAGGGGAGCGTTAACTTCCCTCCTCTCGTGCAGGGAGGATGGCAGGAAGGGAGCCCAACAACTCTAGAAGGAAGATCAGTGACAAGGGTAGGGAATTTGGCTCTGATACCACATTGAAATTCAGAATAATGCAGAATTAAGCGGAATTAAATGAGAGGATTTTCATTTATATGAAGGGGGTATAAATAACCCTTTACATGAATCCTAAAATAGGAAAGATAATAAAAAGGAAATAATATGAAAGGAAAGATATAACACCTATTATCTCTAATAATCAATTCATATAAGTATTTGGAGATAAAGAAAATAACATAAAATAGGAAAGTAAAAAAACTGTTAATCCAATGAAATAAATATAAAATAGGAAAGAAAATAACTCATAATCTCAATAAATAATTTATTTCTCATAACTTCCCAAAGGAATAAATTATTTTCTAATATAACTTCTAACATAAGCAATCAATGACCAATGTCATCCATTAACGATCAATGCTTGATTGAGTATTACATATAGTAACCTGATTGAAAATAAGGACATTTACATACATAGCACACAATTCTTATGTATTACATATCTTATGCCAAAAGTTTCATATTTACACACATAGCACTCAAATCTTTAATATTGCATAAAAAATTTCACTATTATCACTTTTTAACAGAAATAAACCTTTTCGTGCATATGTTTTAAAGCACAAAGCGACATGTATGCAAATATAAAAGTTTAGATGTGAGATATATAAAATATATAAGAATTGTGTGTTGTGTGTGTAAATTTTCCTTAAAGAAATACTACAATCAAATTCCCTTTTAAGGCAAGAACAATTCATTCCATTCCAATATGTGTTTAAATTTTATTTGAAACTCTCTTGGAACACAATAATGCATTTCAAAATTATCATGAAAGTCTCCCTATCATACATGAGAAATTATTAAGAATTTTATATTAATTAATTGTTAAAACTCCCACATAAGATATAAAGCATTTATTTATTTAGTTGAAATCCCTAAAAATTAAAATTAAAATTATTAATGCTAAATAGCATTCAGTCTCATGAGCAAAAGGCAAAAGCCACCTTCAAGTAAAATATATACAAGACAAATCCAAAAGTTAGAGATTTGTCTCCTCATCTTGCCAAATTTTGATGGTCATGTGAAAAAAACTTCTAAATGTATAAGCTTCAACCAATAGGGTTGATAAAACATAAGTTTCTTATAGCTCAAGTTTAGGACTAAAGCGAGTTATGAAAGTCGAAGAAAACACGTTCAAATATGGTGGAGTTCCAACAGCCCCTATCACTCAGCAAACCATGAGAATGGTTGCAGTGAAAAAAACCTCCTTTTACTCTAGCTACTAATAAGAACGATCAAGTTATAAGCTTATCTAATGACAAATTCAAGTGAGGTGGATCTCTATGAGGTTTCCCAATTGATCTAAGAGTCAAAACAAAGTTAAAGAGACTATTCTCATTTAATAAAGCATCTATGAAGTTATACATAAACGCCTTCAAATATTGAAGCATCAATATCTTGAAAATTAAGAAAAATAGGTCCCAGGTTTATGAATTGAAACCTGCCAATTTGGAAAAACACAAGTTTCTCCATAGCTCAAGTCTAGTGCATTAGCACGTTCCCTTAAATCCGAACTCAACAAGCCCAAATATAGTTGATTAGCTAACAATTATCCTCACTCAATAAGTTATAAGAATGATTATGGTGAGAGATCCCCCATTTCACCAATTTGATCACAAAAATTATCTAACTTCTAAGCCCATTCAACTTGATAAGTTCAGATGGCCAATATCCAAAAGATATTCTTAAAGCGATAGATGGGTGAATATAGGTAAAAAAAACATAATCCTCACCTAAAAAATGAGTTTATGTGATCAAATAAAAGTGTTTTCAAAAATGAAAACTGCAATTTCTCAAAAAACTATGAAGAAAGATGAATAGATAGGTATGAGTTCCTACAGGATAAGTCTAAGACTCGATAAGATCCTGATGGTCAAGCTCGATATACATAAATATGGCCAAGTCGTGAACTCTTCTTGCTAACAAGCCATAGGAATGACCTCAGTGAGAGAGCCCTGTTTGCTCAGCCCAGTGATGAGAACCATTATATTCTGAGCTTATATAATTTAACGAGTCAATGGGAATGTCAAATTTGGAGAGATAACCCTCTCTTAAAAAATATCTATGCAGCCATGTAAAGAGATTCTCAAATATATAAGCTTCAATATCTTGCAAGCCAAAAAAGGAGATGTCTAAAATAGCAAGAGGTCTAAAATATAAAACTTGGTAGAGTGAAAATACAACTAAAATTTAAAACAAGTACCAGAATGCTTGTACTAGAAGCACCTTGTGCAACACAGAGCAAAGAGTGTAAGTCACCACTCCGAACCTTGCATATACATTGTCCAGTACTTTCAAGTGATTCTAATTTCTTAGACACAAGTAATTATTGCTTGCATCATAAATCATTAGACTACAAGTTCATAAATCATAAATCATCATCAAAATATTTGAAAAATAAAAAACACTAGTGATTATTGCTTGCATCATAAATCATTAGACTAAGTTCGTTTAAGAAGATTGTACATCATCAAAATATTTGAAAAATAAAAAACACTAGTAACAAACCATTGAAAAAATAACAAAACCATGAACCACATTACAGGGTTATTTGGTTGCAAGATTTAGCCAAAATTTAGCCTAGATTTGGACTAAATCTTGTTCTTTGTAATGAATAAATCTTATTTTCACTCAAATTTCTTATTAGGTCAAATATCAAATATAGAAAATCTAGAAAGAAACATGATTTATGAAAATTACACCACTTCTTATTGTGCTCTCTCTAATCTTTCATTTAAATCTCATTTATTGAAAATATATACCAAGTAGTTTACTGGTAATTTAACAGATTTAGCATCCATCATGTCAAAAAGTTTTCAGGGTTAATGCCTCAAAAATCTACTGAATCTGGATTTACAATATTTACTAAACCCTATTTACAACCAGACATCCCCCTTAGAACTCATTAAGTAAATGCTAAATATAAAAAAATAAATAATCACTAAAATGAAAATCCAAATAAAGAAGAACTGTTTGAATTCATATAATTATAATTAATCCACTAATTTTCATAATTATAAATGAGATAAAAAATACTCACTTAGCAACAGTGCAATCCTCTAGTTGCTTCTGCGGAGCATACCCGCCGCCTCCTATTTCCATATTATCCCGCATTTCCTCGGAAGCCCTTGGTAGCCATCGAAAACATGGAAATCAAAACCCAAAATTCATGATAATCTAAAAGCTACACGGAGAACTCGAAGTAGAAGAAGAGCAAGGGGATGTAATGTGGAAATAAGGAAATGAGAAGAAAGGGGAAAAGAGAACAAGCGCACCTTAGACCTGTAATTCGCTTATGGCGGCGCTCCAATAGTCGCCGTTGCGGTGTGGAGCTGAGCTCTGGCAATCGCTCGAGTTAGGAGGATGAAAAGTAGGGTAGCAGTTCGGAAGATTAATTTACAGTTCCATTATATTTTCATGTCAACGCAATTATATGGCTTAAGTAGAAAAAAATTTTCGACGTAGTTCTGCATGTGGACCAATTTATTTTTAAGTTATTTACAAATTATTTTTAGATTATTTTTAATAATATAAAAATAAATCAGAAATACCCAAAAATTAAAGACCGCGGGTTATTTCGGTATTATTGAAAATATCAGAAATACCCAAAAATTAAAGACCGCCGATTATTTCGGTATTATTGAAGATAACCCAAAAATAACCTAAAAATAATTTAAGAATAACCTACGCCACACGTAGAGCTACATCAAAAAACACGGTCCTTAAGAAGTGACTTTCACATAAATAACAACCAAAATTTTCATATTTATTTATCTTGCCCTTAAATTTTTATAATTACAATATTATATAAAAATAGTACTCATTATCTTCTTTTAATAATCAAATCCACATTTTCATTGATAAATAAAATGATAAGTTTGAGTGTTGTGAATTTAATTTTTCCTAATAAAAATTTAAAAAATATAATTACTTTGTATTTTCAAAGAAAAAAAGTCGTTTTTTTTAACTAAGTTTTATACTTGATTGAGCCCAAAGACGATGTGCATGATTGGAGCAAGCGAGGCCCACGATTAAAAATTAAACCTTTAGATACTAAATTATGTGTGAATGTACGGTTGTAATTTTTTTATAAATGTGATTTTAAAGTTAGGTTAGGAACATCAACTTCTTAAAAAATTATTGTGAGAATTATAAATGTTTAATTTTTTTTAATCACGAAATGATTTCTAATAATCATCGTATTTTATCATATCAGATTGTAAAAAGTAGTTTTTGATATGTCATCAGTAAATTTTTGTCATCCGACCTATATCTCAAGGCATAACTAAAATCTCGAAACAAATTTTCAAGCAAAGAACGTTCAAACTTCAATTAAAAATCATCTACAATACTGATTTCAGTAAACTTACAATCAAGTTGACTAACTCGACGAGATTGACCCAAAGATACCAAAATTAATCCATTTAGAGTCAATTTTAGCCCAGATTAAGATGTTATACCACTTTTGGAATCTTTCAATACATAATTGAAGGGTCAAACAGAATTCTAATTTGACAAGCTTACAGTCAAATCAAATGTCTCAATGAGATAAATACAATGAGCTCATGATCACTCAATTCTAACATCATTAAGAAACTTAAATGTTCATCGAACGCAGTTAAATCAAGAAAATCTCTCTGGGTCATTCGATGAAGTTGTCTAAATTTCTTTCTTATTCGCAGAGATGGCTCTCCCATACTCTAAATAAATCTCTACACCTCTCTTGAAAGCTAGACCTTGAATCAAAATAATATGAAAGCTTGAAGGCGGGGTTGAAATCCAGCATCGCTTCTGCACCGCGAATCTAATGAAAACCTCCCACTCTAACAGTCACAGCCGCCAACTCTGGCCAACTCCAACAGACTCCACAGGCAACTCTGACCAAAGCAGCTAGTTAATTATGGCCTCCGTTGCCGCCAACTCCAACCAACATAGCCAACTTTGTTATTTTTCTTCATTTATGCCTCTAGATTGCATTAACACCAACTTTGGCAAATGCACTCAACTTCCTTATTTGTCTTCCTTCATGCCTCTAGATTGCATCAATTTTGCTATCGTATCACTTTTCTTGATTTGAATAAACCCTCTTACCTTTTTTCTCTCATTTGTTTTCGTTTCTCTGCTAGTTATAAAGAGGGTCAAAGCTAGAGCATAATAACCCTCCCATTTGCAATCATCGAATGTTCTGCCCCCTCAAACCCCAGTCTCATTTGGTTAGAATAGTGTTATCAAATTTAAAATAGTCTCAACTATTTCTTCTCATTGCCTTGCTTAATAGCATTTGTTGAGAGTCAATCTGTTCTCCTCATTCTCCTTGCTTCTCGATATAAAGCCGATCAAGCCTCTCACCTCCTTCTCGAAGTTGTGGCAGTCGCCATCCCCTTCTTCTTAAAAACTCCACAACTATGTGTCCTCCTCAGTGGTCGAATACTTAGTGTAACTGAGGTCTAAGGTGAGTTCACTCATCCTCCCTGATTTCCACTTCTCTTTCTTTCAGTGATATTGTTATCAAATTTAAAATCAATTAGATTTATTATTTGCTTGAAAATCTCATTTGGTTAGAATAGTGTTATCAAATTTAAAATCTAAGAGGGTCACGTTCAAGTCTGGAAAGTCACTACGATAGCGGGAGGGAATAAAGAAAGGTTTCACAAAATTTATGCTATCCAAAGGCAGAAATTAAGACAAATAAGGAAGTTTGTACGAATCAGGAATTAAAGAAAAATAAAATTTGGATCTCACCTATTACCCCACTTAAGGAATCTGGTCCCCAAATTATACAAGATATTACATACAAAATCTACTAGTGGGAATACTATAAGTGTAGCAGATATATGCATTTTGTTAATAATAAACTTACAATTATGAAATCATTTAGTGATAGACATGGTTAATGTGTTATGTGACTGTAATGAATAAACTAATGTACTAAATGAAAATTTATATAATATGAATAAATATGATGCCCCAAAGTTAAACAAAACATTTTTCGATTAATTTAAAATATAAATAATATATATCACAACATTTGGTGCTTCATGGGCTTCCTGCTGGGTCATAACAGATGCTCGAGGTGGAATCACCTAGTTAGGCCTCTCTAGATCATGAGGTCGTTGAGACGAGTACTGCACTGTTGAAGAAGAATGTTGATATATCAGTGGTGGATGCTGGTACTATTTGTACGACAATGCAAGAGCTTATGGCCGATACAACTAAGACGACCTTGCTTAATGCGATTGTTGCTTAGTCCGAATGTAGTTTTGACTTGTATGTTCTCTGTTGCGTTGCTTCTAGTGCTGACATTTATTATATTTATAACCCCCATTCCTATATTGCTTAAATTTGGTTTCATGGTTTACTGCAAAATAAGTTTAGGTCAGGAAAAGGCAATCCTTGATCTTGTGATCGATGTTGTAGCATTTGAAATAATTGTCAATTGTTAAGTTGTAAGATTCAGGGTGTGTCTCTTCGCAACAATGACAATTAGACATGTTTTTCAGCAAATCTCCCTGATGCTTCATTTTGTGGTCCTTCTTATACTAGAGCATTATTATTGTCCTTTTATTTTGTGATAGTCTTTTCTTCACACACATTTACCTCTAAGCTGTCTTGCATAGTTCGGTCTACCATTGGAAAGTTCATTGAAAACGCGAAGAGAATAAAAAATGTAATTTTGGATCTTACACATACAGTAATGCTTGACATTGACACAAGGCGAATGCATAGCATCCACATAAACTTTGGCACTTAATGTCGACACTGAACACCTTATGCTTGACCTTGTCATCATGATTGACATTCACAGCCGATTCTCATGATTGCCAATAAGGCATATGTTTGCTACATACGTCGATGTCTATAGTCACAAACAAAGTAAACTCTCATAATTTACACTAATATTTACACCATATAATATTATCAAGGCCAACACATGGCTCATTTATTATTTACTCATATTTTAGATGACACTACTAATGCATCTAAGGTTTCTTGGACTTCCAGCAGGAAAGTAGTTTTGCCAATCCATACTAATTACATTGCATAAATATTTTATTTTAACTATGGAAAATAACATTATTTGTAATCTATAAGTCACCCTGACATCAATATTGCAATAGAGTCATGCCTCTTAATATTTTTCCTCATTAAGTTTTTTCAATAAACATGCTCATATATCTTATATACACATGTCCTAGAATTTTATAAAATGCAAACAAAATACATGTTCTCAATGCGAATGTTAGAA
Source organism: Phalaenopsis equestris (assembly GCF_001263595.1). Taxonomy (NCBI): domain Eukaryota; kingdom Viridiplantae; phylum Streptophyta; class Magnoliopsida; order Asparagales; family Orchidaceae; genus Phalaenopsis; species Phalaenopsis equestris. The sequence continues at coordinate 667,209 of NW_018164875.1, forward strand.
CATGCAATAATATTTAATATCAAACAATACTAACTATTTTAAGACTTTAACCCCTTCATCATCTACTAAACATATAAACAAGTGAAAACATACCTTTAGCTAAACAATAATTTTAAATTAGATCATTGTCAAATTGAAGCTATTGAGCTAATTAATGTCAAATTGAAATGAAGCCTAGCCCAAACTATATTAAAGTACCCGGAGCTACACTCAAAATTAGCAAGCCAAGCTTGAGCCATCTTATAAACATATGTTATTTGGCTCAAAATCAAATTAAATAATTGTGCCAATTTGCTCTATAAACCCAAGATCAAATTATCAACAATCTTGTAAAGAAAATTCATTTTTTATTTATTATGCAAATAGCTTATTTGTGAAAGACATGTGTCCTTCCTTAAATACACATATGTAATAAATATATAATTATAGAATTACATATATATA
>NW_018164875.1:667670-669773 GCF_001263595.1 Phalaenopsis equestris
TATATATAAACATATTGAAAACCCAAATTTTATTTTTTATGCCCATACCACCTAATCATTGCTAAAAACATAGGAATGGGATGACCTATATGTAAAAAAAATGAAGTTTGGGTAATTGATGCATCAATACATAAAAAATTGATAATACTTACCTAGGTTTCAGGTATAATAATATGTAATATTCTATTTTAATTAAATGAAGTTACCTGTTGCGTAACTCGACATGTTGGTTGACATCCATGATATAAGATCTCTCAGGTCAGGAGTTCAAATCCCCTAAGACACAATTGGTCTCACGGAGGTGATATTCATATTGTTAGACATATTGAAATTGGCTGCAGACTCTTATAATAGCCTCCTATTTTTTTTTCAAAAAAAAGTATACTCCTATTTTTTACATATAAATAACAAAGAATATACCCTCACCTCTTCATGTTGCAATGAATGTGAGATTATTCAAAGTGGAAAAATAGCTTTCCGATGTAATAAGGGAAAAAGAAAGGACTAAAAAGGAAAAAAGGCAATTGGGAACGTGTAGACTTGGAACGCTTAAAGGCGGAGGCGGATTTCTTATATCGTCGGAATATAAACGACCGTTCTGGAGTCTCCGACGAGCTCGATTGGAATCGCGGTAAAGCTTCTTCTTCTTCTTCTTCATCTCCGATCCTCATCGCGATGGGCTGCACGCAATCGAAGATCGAGAACGAAGAACTGGTGGCGCGATGCAAGGAACGGAAGCAATTAATGAAGTCCGCAGTCAACTCCCGCAACGCCATGGCCGCCGCTCAATCCGCTTACACCATGGCCCTCAAGAACACCGGCGCCGCGCTTTCGGAATACGCGCAGGGCGAGCTCCATGAATTCCGTGCCGCTTCCAACACCCTCCCCTCTTCCTCTTCGGCCCCTGCCGGCCAAATCTCTATTGTTTCTTCCTCAGCTGCCGCTTCTATTGGCAACGCTACATCCGTCGTACAGCCCCCGCGTGACAATTTCCTTCCTCCGCCTCCTCCACCCGGCCATCTCCCATCAGTCGCACCTCTCCAGCGCGCGGCCAGTATGCCTGGTCTTCCGATTTCCAAGGTTCGACGAAAAAAGTTTGCACATGACTCGGCGATAAATGAAGAAGACGATCCGGAGGGGACTGTGGATGACTCTGAGATGGATGGTGCTGATGACAGCTCTGCAGCTCCCGCGACACCTCCGGCACCTCCTGCACCACCTAAACCATCGGAAACCAAACCGGCGCCACCGCCGCACCAGCCCACGGTTGGGAACTGGGATATACTCAACCACCTGTTCAATACTGATCATATCCCCGGTCCATCCCTCGGGCAGCCGGAGGAATCGACGCTTGATAAGGAAGCGGAGAAATTCGCCAAGGCTGAATCTACTCCCGCTGCTGCTGTTAAGGATCCTACGCCTCCAGTACCGGCCATGGTGATCCCGGAAAAGGGTGTTGCCGAGCCAGCGCCGATCCAACAGCAAAGGACAGCGAGGAAGCAGAGGCCGAGCGGCGGTTCATCACACCATCATCGGACAGGGTCTGCAGGCGGGGGATCGGAGAGCAGGCGGGGGAAGACGGTTCCTGGTAACTTCTTGCAGATTTTAATGGAGCTGGATGAACATTTCCTCAAGGCTTTTGAAAGTGCTAATGAGGTTTCTAAGATGCTTGAGGCGACCAGGCTGCACTATCACTCCAATTTTGCAGATAATCGAGGTGATTTTTCTTACCTTTCCGTTGCATTTGGTAGAGATAAATTGTTGGTTTGTAATTTCTCCTTTATGTTTTCCCGATATTTTTGAAGAGGAAGATGGTGAGCTTCTTGCAATGTATTTGAGTATTATATATGTTTTGGTCAGATTCATGCGATAATTGTGTAACCACCAGAAGGCCAACAATATTTAGGGTAATGTGAGAGAGAAATGAGATAACTCTAAAAGGTGAGCAAATTTTACATCCTCACTACAAACGCAATCCAGAGTCCAATGATGAGGCGCCACATGTCAAGTGAGCCCACCGCAATACATTGAGAGTAGTAAAATTTGTGGGGCCCACTGTTGCGATATATACACCCCAGTTGATGTGGTATATGTATATATATA
>NW_018164875.1:669835-677348 GCF_001263595.1 Phalaenopsis equestris
AAATTAAAAAATAGAACAAAAAAATTCACAACAGAAAACAGTAACACAGTGGAATACACAGATTTACGTGGTTCGGCAAATTGCCTACGTCCATGGAGTTGCAGAGTATTTTACTACTTGAGAAATTTACACTAGTCGACCATCTCGACTTACAAGAGGAATCTCTCACTTCGTTGTTCTCTCTTCTTCTCTCTCTGTTCTTCTTTCTCTGCACCAAAATACACCGAAGAAACTCTACACCGAGATACACCGAAGAACGTAAACTTACTAGAGAAATAAACCCAGTTTCTCTTTTGCCACAAGCCACCAAGGATAAGCCAAGAGAGAACAATCTTCTTCCTTCACCGCAAGAAATTACTTCTTGCACTTCTTTTCTCTGTCCCTAGGAAACCCGAAAAACTCTTCCTCTATCCCAATGAAGCCCAAAGAAGAACACTAAAATGTGACTTAGAACAAAAAAGAGCCGTCCGAAGCTTTATCGCGAACAGGAAGTTTCGGGATGAAATGAGGCCGCGTTTCGCGAAATGGAGGCGGAAACGGTTCGCGTTGGGAGATGTCGCGACAATTCGCGACCTGTTGCGATTGAGCGGGAGGCGAGAATTGGCCCCGATTCGCGAAACATGAGGAGGCGGGAGTGGGAGTTAGCGAAATCGGTCACCAAAATTTAACAATCTTCCACTTGGAGACCGATACACATAGTACAACGTCTTCTTTCTCAAACTGATATCTTCCACTGACAGTGTCATCTTTTCTTTCAAACATTGATCCTCCACCATGAATCCCCACCTTGATTCCTCCACTTCTACAACTCAAAACCCTGTCTTCACTCCAGAAGATCAACTGAAGCTGTGCACAACTTCAGTTTCTCAAGAGTAACACCCTCAGTCAACATATCAGCAGGGTCAACATAGCTCTGCACCTCCAAGCTATTTTCTAGATTACTATTTTCTCTGCTTACAACTCTCACTGTATGGGCAATATCCTTCCTCTGTTGAAAGCTTTTTCCAACAAGTCTAGCCTTGTACCTCTTACTGCCATCACGCTCAGCTTTCACCTGGTACACCCACTTGTGTAATGTCTTCTTCCCTGGTTACAACTCTCACTTGCTCGAACTTTCATCTTGCAAGATTTCCTCATAGCTCTGTGGTTCTCCACCATCTGCCTGTTGAACAATAGAAATGGGTGCCCCAGATCCACTTTTCTCTTCACTTTCATCATCAACAGAACTATAAACTGTCAGCAATAGTGCATTATGTACTCCTTCAGATACCATATTTGCGCTATCATTCTCCATTTTCTTGGGATTATTGCAGTTTCTCTTTATGTGACCAACCTTACCAAAATTTCAACAAGTTGTCTGCTGACCAGACTTTGATTTTGATCTCCCTTTATTTGAGTTATTTTCCTGTCATCTCCCTCTGAAACCAACATTCAGTGTCGAACTCGTACCTGAGATCTCGACAGAATCTTTCCTGCACACCTTCTCAGGCAAAATCAAATCACGAATATCATCACATTTCAGTTTAGATTTATCTGCAGAACTGCTAACTGCCATCCTCATGGCTTTACAACTATTTGACAACGATGCCAACAATATCAGTGCACGTATCTCATCATCAAAATCAATTTTAACAGACGACAATTGATTTGTGATAGTATTAAAATCATTCAGGTATTGAGCAATAGAAACATTGAGCAATAGATTTTGAGCAACAGAAACACCTTCCACCATCTTTAAGTTGAGTAACTTCTTCATCAAGTACACCTTGTTATTCGCCATTGACTTTTTATACATACCTGATAAGGCTCCCATGAGATGTGCAGTCGTCCTCTCCTTGACGACGTTGTGTGCAACAGACCTCGATAGAGTCAATCAAATAACCTGAAGAACTTGTCGATCCAACAAATTCCATTCAGCCTCATCCATCATTTCAGGTCTTTTTCCCAATAACGGAAGATGAAGTTTCTTCTCATAGAGGTAATCCTCTATTTGCATCCTCCAATAACCAAAATCTGTGTCATCAAATTTATCGATCCCTGAAACCTTCACTTCATCTGCAGCCATCATTCTTCCTTAGATCCGAACCTGGCTCTGATACCAGTTGTTACGATATATACACCCTAGTTGATGTGGTAATATTTATATATATATATATAATCAAACATGAGAACGGTTGACGACGAAATGAAGAAATAGAACGAAAAAAATTCATATAAGAAAATAGTAACACAGCAGAATACACAGATTTACGTGGTTCGGCAACTTGCCTACGTCCACGGAGTTGCAGAGGATTTTTCTACTTGAGAAATTTACACCAGTCGATCACCTCGACTTACAAGAGGAATCTCTCACTTCGTTGCTCTCTGTTCTTCTCTCTCTACACCGAGATACACCGAAAAAACTCTACACTGAGATACACCAAAGAAGATAAACTTACAAGAGAAATAAACTCAACACACAAGCCACCAAGAAGAAGCTAATGAAGAACAATCTTCTTCTTCTTTCTTCTTCCTTTACCGCAATGAACTACTTTTTGCACTTCTCTTCATCTGTCCCAAGGAAGTCCAAAGAACTCTTCCTTAATCCCCAGGAAGCCCAAAGAAAAACAACAAAATGTGACTTAGAACAAAAAAGAGAGCCGTCCGAAGCCTTTATCGATAACAAGAAGCTTCGGGATGAAAGGAGGCGGTGTTTCGTGAAATGGAGGCGGGAACGGTTCTCGTCTGGAGATTTCGCGACGATTCGCGACCTGTCACGATGGAGCGGGAGGCGGGAATTGACGCCGATTCGCGAAACATGAGGAGGCGGGAGCGGGAGTCTGCGAAATCGGTCTCCAACATTTAACACCCACTTGACAGGTTACGCCCCACCATTGGATTCCAGACCTAATATTTTTTCCTAAAAGTGAAAGCTTTCAATAAACTGATCGCAACTTAACTTAAAAGATCAACGAGTCCTTCCAGGTTTTGCCAAAAAAAATAAAAGCAGTTCATGCCACACTCTGTTTGGATTCTAAATGCATCATGTCAGGCAACTTCTTAATAGTTGATTAAGATGTTCATATCTGTAATTGATGATCCAATTTGTGTGGTGTAAGATATTTTTAGTTTTTATATCACAAGTTGGGTAATTTTAATGAAGTTCTATATGTACGCGTAAATCTAAATTGAAATTATCAATAGTTTTGATTCAAAAATACACAAAATGTAATTTTTTTTGGGCATTAGTAGTTGCAAATCAATAATTTTTTTTTTCTCTTGGAGATGCCTAATTAAATAATTATAGAATTTAATGGATCAAGCTCAACATCTTTAAAATTCATTATAGAAAGTTCACCATCAAATGTAATTTGTCTTTCTCTTTAAAGAGACACATTTTGTGAAGCCTCCTCCCTTATCAATAATAAGATGCTTGCTGAGAAATCTCATATAAAACTTGAACTTGTTACCATTCCTATTATTCAGTTTTTGAATAACAAATGTTTTTGATTTTAAATCCTACCCCGCTATGACTTTCAATTGAATGAAAAAGGGACATTTTTTAGAAATTTTCGCACAATAAGCGATACCTTTTTTATTCTAGATTAGATAGCTGTCATTTTTTACTTCAGGTTTGATTTGGTTGCTCGTCAGTTACTGAAAGTGACAATTTTCACTTCTAAAAGTGGAAGTTGGAAGTTAAAAAACTCTAGAAAAATTGTTTGGTTGTTCAGGAGAGAAATGTCAATTCCTATAGTCTATATTTATGTTGGAAGTGAAAGTAGCATATTTATATTATATAAGTTTATAAATGAATACATTTTATAGAATATAATATATGTTAGAATGTAATAATATGTTTGCAAAATATGTAGTCCTCTAGAAAATTTTAATTATTATATGTGCTAGTATACATGAGTATGAATTTAAAATATCGTGCATATTTTAATTTATATAGCGGGTTTTTCATGCATTGAGGCCAAGCAATTATAAAAAATTTAAATCCGATAAACATGTCCAATGTTATGATATGTCATAGATATAGATGTTACAATTTAAACTAATCAACTATGTTGACCAAAGATAGGTGAAAAAATGGGTATGGTAATGATGCCATTGGTTGTACTCACGGTTTTGTTTTGCATCAACTTCAAAGTCCTTTGCCACTTCTAGTGATTGTTGCTAATCTTGCTATCTTGTAATTGTATCAAAAAAATTCTTAAAATAGTCCCCTAATTGTTTACATGGGACCATTTTAGTGCTAGAGTTTATAAGAGTACCAAATTAGTCCACGGACTCTTTAATTTGACACTAAAATAATCCTCTGTTGGAATTATTTCAGCCATATAAAAAGAGTTTGAGGATTAAATAAGCATTTTTATAAACTCTGGGAGTAAAATGACCGTTGCAAAGAGTAAATGGACCATTTCGACAAAATTTTCCCATTTACCATATTTTTCTTGGTTTGTTTTCCCTGCGGTTTAGGATACCTATTTGCAGGCCTTCGTTGCTACTTTTTGAAGTATATTTTTTTTCTATTATAATTGAGTTCCATTTATTGCTTTAATAATGGCTAGTTGACCATCTTTCAAACTGCAACTTTTTTAATTCGCAGTGATATTTTGCTGTTTCCCTCGTTTTTTTTAATCCTTTTTACATGTTTTTTTCTGATATTTCTGCTAATTTTTTTTTTGAAAATTATTCATGTTTTTCACTGAATTTTAATTGATGTTTTATAGGGCTTATTGACCATTCTGCAAAAGTCTTGAAGGTGATCACATGGAATAGGTCAATTAAAGGAATCCGCAGCGAAGTTGATGCCCAGGATGATTTAGATGATGAGAAGTGGGAAACTCATGCCACTGTGTTGGATAAAATGCTTGCATGGGAGAAGAAACTATATGATGAAGTCAAGGTAAATGGATCTATTCAACTACAATTTGAACTCATCGGTTCTTGACTTTATTATGGTGCCATTTGACACTGGATTTCTATTTCTTTTTTTTTTTAGATATTTTGTGTTGATAGGTTTTATTCCTGCCGTTGTAAATTACGAAATGCTTTTTTCAAATGAAATTTAATGGTAGAAAGCAGAGCTGAATGCATGTTACAAACTATTGAAGGGGCATTATATTCATACCACATTTTCTAATGACATCTAAACTTCACATTTTACATTTATACCACCCCAAATCTTTCATATCACATAAAAAAATACCACTATTTTAATTTTTAAAACGTGAAACACACCTGTTCATGCATAGATAGTCTTGCATTTTGCAAAATTGAAGTTTAGGTGTTAGATATGTACATACATAGGACTAGAGTGTTATGCATGTAAATCTTCGTCTTTTATATTGTGGACTCTATTGTTGAATAGCAGCAAGATTATATTGTGGATTCTATTGTTAAATAGCAGCATGATCATTTATCTTCTTTGGTTTTCCTGTTCAATACTGAATCTTTTGGTGCTTGTTTTGGCTTATAGGCTGTTGAGCTTATGAAATTTGAGTACCAGAGAAAGCTTCATTTACTGAACAAACAGAAAAAGCATGGTGTGGGATCGGAATATTCGGAAAAGCTGACAGCAGCGGTGAGCCAGTTGCATACAAGATACATTGTCGATATGCAGTCCATGGATTCCACGGTCTCGGAAATTAACAACCTGCGTGATCATAAGTTGTACCCAAAGCTAGTAGAACTCGTGAATGGGTAAGTTATCCCAACTTCTTATTTCAGGAGTTTCGGTTCAGTTTCTATGAAATCTCCTATTTATCGTTCAGATCTTTGTGTCTTTGTTAATGATGTTGTTCATGTCTACATGATTGTTTTACATTCATTGCTTCATCTATTTATTATCGGGGCATTTACATGCATACCACGAAATTCTTATATATTTACATATCAACACCTAAACTTTCTTTTTACATTTATACCACCCAAATCTTCCATTTCACTTGAAAAATACCACCATTTTAACTTTTAAAAAGCGGAATGCGCCTTTTCATGCATAGATAAGACGATGCACGTAAAAATTTAAGTATAGATGTTACTTAATACATAGGAATTGAGTGTCATATATGTGAATCTTCCTTTATTATTTCATTTGTCTAGCTTTTTTTTTATCATTCTATGGACATTAGCAAGTAGTATCATGATAAGCCAGACGCTAAAAGAGGGAACTGGATTGATGGAAAATGAATTCTTCAGAGTTTTATTTATTTTTTTTCAAAATTTCCAAAGCTAATATAATCAGTGTTTTCCTAAAGGGTTTGCTTAAACTAGAATCAACATCAAATACAGCAACTCTTAATGAGAATGAATAACCAAAATGGTTCATGAGACAAAAGCTCAAATAGTTTGTTAGGAATAAGACAACTTTCTGCAGAAATTAGGGAATAAATAATAGATTCTATTGCGCTGCCACAAAAACAAAATAATACAATCCCAATTACCTAAAAGATAGGCCTACGGTTCAAGAGGTAAGCAAGTCTCTCCCAAATCCAAAGTCCTATGACTCCAAATAACAATCACACATCCTAACCTTAATCATATTAAGCCTTATTTATACCAAACAATAATAAATAACTGAATTCTCTTATAGTCTTGCACCAATTATAAGTCTTCAAGTTATTTGCTCGGCCGACATTATGGGAAAGTGCCATAGGTGTGGGTCTCACATTTTTCCTCTCCCATCAAGACACATTTGTCCTCAATTTGGAAAAGATGAAAATGTTGTTGGATTAAGTCGTATGACTTCCACATGGTGTTATAGGTAGACTTCCCACCTTTTGATTCTTGACGCATCCCTTTCAACTCCAGTGGCTCCAAGAGAACATTTATATCCTCAGTCAAGTCACGGGGAAGTGAAGAAGAGAGCACATTATCACCAATAGCGCATCTCAACTGTAATACGTGGAGTATTGAATAAAGTGTCGACAAAAGCGGTGATTTTAAATGATAAAAGTGGAAGTCTTGAATGAGATAAAGTGTCGACAAAAGTGAAATACTACCCGACGACCACTCTCTTCCCACTCATATTTAGAAGAGAAAGTTGTCATATACCATGTTGAATGGTACCCTTTACCAACGCTCGTTTGACCAAATGTGATTGCGATGTGTTGGGAAGGATGAGATTCAGAAGATCTTGACTGAGGTATGTCGGCACAAAAAAGAGAAAGAAAGAGATTGTTTGGGGGGGTCGCCCGTAAGAAGCTGTCGGCAGCCGGAATCGAAATCCCGTCGCCCGCTTCGGAAGGACGTTTTAATTTACGTATATATATATATAATTTTAGAAAAATGTGAAATCAAACTGACCTCATATTTTTCACAGTTTAAATGAAAGAGCACTCTACCTCAAATTCTATATCTACCCCGAGGGATAAACACAAGACTTGAGGATGAGGCTCGATCAAATAAACTAGGAAAACATATGACATCCGTTTGGGTCTGCGAAACCGTTTTATTTGCCGACAAGTTCCCCTATTTAATACAAATAATTAAATAGGGTTTATTTTAAGCTGGGTTCGGAAAA
>NW_018164875.1:677636-678232 GCF_001263595.1 Phalaenopsis equestris
ACAGATCTTGAGGGGAACCTCAGTGACTTCCCAGTCTATCCTATGGTTTGGCTCCAATTTTAGGAAGAAAATATTAAAGTGTTTCATCCTGCCAATTTTATTTAATTAGGGCTTATATTTGCGTGACAGGGTCACTCAAATTGCCTAGAAGATATGAGGGTTTACGTCGTATCGGACGACAACCTCGGAACCTAGAACGAGTTTAGGGCTTAAATCGTACGGCATAGCTATACGAATACCTAAAAAAAAGGTGGAGGATTTATGTTGCGCTAGGCAAACAATCTCAAAATCCTATGGATTATTGTTTAATTTCTAGGAAAAGGAAAGGTTTTGCTGGGGAAGATGCGTTATGCTGTTGAAGATGGCCGTGCTGGCCATTGCGCTAGCTCCAAGCTCCTTGACGTGACGAGTTTAAGTTTTCTAGGGTGTCCGGTTATAGTATCAAATCAAACGGCCTTATGGTTTTAGTCCTCTAAACATCCTATGTAAAAAGGGTAAACATGTTTAAAGTTATAAAATGTAAAGCGTGCAATACATGAATGAACAGTAACATGCAAGTGGAGCAGTAGTAGGTAAAAACAGGAGCAGTATAACGT
>NW_018164875.1:679877-680152 GCF_001263595.1 Phalaenopsis equestris
ACCCCACCCCCAACGGCGGGGGGGGGGGGGGGGCTCACGGCCAAAGCCAACAAAAGGACAACCAAAGGCAACTATGCCTCCCTGACTAAATAAAGGGATAATTGAAATAAATATGATTTTTGGGATGACAAACTTGATTCATCCAAAACACTCAAGTCAATCCAAGCTTAGCAGAGAAAGCCAAATCACACCCAAAAGCTCAGCAATGAACCTCACGGGTAAGGAGCAAAAGGAGAGACTGATTCAAACACCTCACCAACCCACGGCTAGGCACC
>NW_018164875.1:680825-681584 GCF_001263595.1 Phalaenopsis equestris
CCAAATCGAAATGAAAACAGCTCCCCACTAGAGCTAAACCAAGCTCAGCAAGGCCAAATCGAAATGAAAACAGCTCCCCACTAGAGCTAAACCAAGCTCAGCAAGAAACAAAGCCAAAACCGAGCTCATCAAGACACCAAAGCCAAATCCAACCTGCTACTAGAGTCGAACCGTGCTCAATCAAGAAACAGAGCCAAAGCCAAGCTCCTAACAGGAAACCGAATCAAAGCCGAGCTCAACAAAACCAAAATCAACATCAACCATTTTTAAATTCAGGTCTTTGTACATATACATATAAAAATGCGGCTCTAGCCATTTCACACCAAAACCAAAGTCCCAAACCGAGCCAAAACCAAGCCCTCAGACCAAGCATTTTATATAGATTTTCTCATAGCATACATTTCAAACCAAAGAGTGTCACAGGAAGCCAAAACCAAGCCTCCAAACCGAGGAATCACCTGCGTATCTAAATATTCCAGGCATGAAACAATTTCAACAGGTATTTGAACAGAGGTGATGCCGCATGGGGAGCTAAACCGAACTCCACATATGTATAAGAAATAAAATGAGCTCTCTAACATTCCTTTTAAGCAAAAGCAAGTCATAAGATGCTAAAACCAAAACCCCAACATGCTTGCAAGAAATGCTAGAATTATTTCAAAACCATATTTCAAGCTTCCTATAAGAGAACTATGCCACTGCTTCATCTCAAACAAGTAAAAAAAAAAACTAGCATGCTGTATCATCCAACAGAAATAG
>NW_018164875.1:682713-704152 GCF_001263595.1 Phalaenopsis equestris
ACCCAACACACGCAAAACAACAAAAGAGTACCGAAGCGGGTTGAATTTCTAGAATGAGGCGGGTCCCGTTTCTAAGGGTCTAAGATAGTCAAAGGGGGATTCCTAAGGCTAGATCCTAAACCCTAAGCGGAAGACTAGACCTCACGAAAATTGAGGTCAACAAGGTACAGTCGGGTTCCAAGATGAAAGCCAAGATCAAGGGGCTTGAATATTACTAGCATTCGATGACCCTTGACTGCATAGATTATGCCAAGTGGTGCAATCATTGCCAGGTCTTTAGTTCAATACTTCACCAGCCCCCAAATGCATTGCATCCGACAATAGTGTCTTGGCCCTTTGAGGTCTGGGGAACCTATATTATAGGACTTATCGACCATTCGTCCTCTAAAGGACATCGTTTCATACTTGCGGCCACTGAATACTTTTCCAAGTGGGCGGAAGCCATTCCCTTGAGGGAGGTCAAGGCCGAACATGTGCTACACTTTCTAAGGAACAAGATCGTGTACCGATTCGGTGTGCCCCGTCGTATCATTTCTGATAATGGTTTAGCTTTCAAAAATACCAAGATCAATCGGTTTGCTTGTCACCATCAGATCGATTGGCGATATTTCACGATATACTATCCGAGAGCTAACGTTTTAGCTGAGGCTTTCAATAATACCTTAGTAAATTTCATGTAGGAAATCCTTCGTACTAACAAAAAGGAATGACATGAGAAGCGGCTTTGTGGGCGTATCGTACGACATATCGTACCCCCACTGGCTCTGCCCTTACGCTATGACGTTTGGGTTCGAAGCAATCCTTCTTTTGGAAGTAAAACTGCATTCATTGAGGGTTGCTCTAGGCAACAACATCACTAGTGATGATAACATCCAACTCGGGTTGGAGGAGCTCGATGGTCTCGAGGAACTTAGGCTACAAGCCCAACAAAATCTCGAGCTATACCGTGCCCGAATAGCCCAAGCTTAAGACAAATTGGTGAGGTCGAGGGCCTTCTTGGTTGGAGATTTTTTGCTGGTATTACGCCGCTCAATTGTGACTCACCGTCGAAGCCACGACAAGTTCGAGCCCACTTAGGGAGGGATCGTTCGTGATTGATAAAGTCTACTAAGGAGTTGCCTACTTGCTGATTGATGCAAACGAATCTCATCTAATGCCCCATATTATTGGGCGATATTTGAAGAGATATTATGCTTAACTTCTTTTATACTTTTCATGCACTCGATGTACTTTATGAAGAAATTGATGTTCAAAGCTTATGTACTTTGTAATCTAATTTCTTGAGTAATAAAGAAAATGCATTTTCTGCTATCTCTTCATTATGTGAGTTGTTTATGATGATTACCTTGCATTTATCAAAAGATCACTCATAGTTCGCACCAAATTTCATGTAGGAGAAGCCTTGTTCTTGTCTTAATTTGATTGTTGGCTTGCATTTCGGGCAAAGTGGAAGTCCTACGGACTACTTATACCTAATGTGGCCATCAATCGATATAAGAGAAACTTTGCTCTTCTCTTACCCAGTCTTCCATCGATCCACTCTATGCAAGGTCTGGAGATTACTACACCCGCTCGTCGTGATTGTGGTAGATACACATGTCCCATTCATCCATATTCTATGAATGAGGAATATGTGTTGCCTTGCTCACTTTGAATGAGTGCGGTTGATATCCTTCTACAGATATGGTTTAGTTCAAAAGCCAAACACTTTCGGGTAGATCATCGTTGTAGTCTAACCCAACTTTACACCACGGCGTGAACGATTCTTATCGACATTTCGGTAGAAGGCGTGTTACAACAGTTTCGGTCTTTTGCTTGCCTAGCCGATCCATGTCTAAGCGGAATACCTTAATGCCCACAGTAAATTCCAATTTGGGTCACCTTTTTGGGTGTTTGACAAAGTTCCCTTTTGAATGTTGGGCCGCCTCAATCTCCCTCAAAAAAAAAATTATTCTATTAGGGAATCACCAATGAGGGTCGCTTCGCCAAGGCTAACAGAAGCATCCATGTCTAGGTGGGATATCTTCATGCCCGAGGGAAAAAAAAAATCTCAATGGAGTCTTTTTATTAGGCACTTGACATAAGTACCTCACATAGGTTGGACTGTCATTATTCCTTAGCAAAGGGCTACTCCATTAGTCCATATGGAATCCTCGGTGAGGATCATGTGAAATCCCAGCGAGAGTCATCTCGACAGTGCACATAGAAGCACCCCTTATGGTGGGATTACTTGGGTTATTTGACATTTCCCACATTTTATCATCACCTTGTTCGAAGACATGCTGCATTGGTTAGACCACCTTAGATATCTAACTGATTCGTGTCTAGTCGCGATATCTTCATACCCAATAATACTGTGATGTTTTGCGGTAAGAAGTGCCAAGCGTACTCCTTGCCAATGCATTTCAAATTGCTGGACTGTTTTGTTCATCTAACATACAATGTTTCTCGAGTCATATGTCCTTTTGGTCGGCTCTGTTATAAGTACATCTCGTCATTTGACATCCTTGACGTTACGACCACCCATTTTAGTGCCTCTCGGACCATATGACACTCTATTCAGTTCCTTTACAAGTGTGCGATAGATGACCCAGATCATACAAGATGATCGGGCTTTCTCGATTAACTGCCCCGTTAAAGCTATTAGTCAGTTGCCACTTCAATTTGGACGCTTTGGTCTTACGACCACTTGGTTGCTGTGATGGGTTCTTCACTCGACAGAAACCACGGTTAACTCTTGTGGTTTTCTTATGGGTAGCTTAGCAGATGACTTGGATTACATGAGATAATCTAACCTTCTTACCTTGCGCACCCCTCAAGTTGGTATACAACCTCTCTAGCACCTCACCTTATTGTAACAATTCTTTGAGGTTTTATACCTCAGTCGGATCTCAAGATTGGTTGTGAGCCTTAGCATTCCCCTCATGATACGACAACTTCTTATAGCATTCAAGTTGGATGTAAGCTCCTCGACCTGTTGATAGATGACCCATTTCGGCTTTCCTCCTCGACCTGTTGATAGATGACCCATATCACAAGAGATGATCGAGCATTCTTGACTAGTTATACTGTTCAGTAATTGAACTAGTCACGGTTCTAGTTAGAGTTCACTGGGCTTCTCAGCCTTTTGACTGAACAATGAGTGTTTCGCTCAACGGGAACCACAACCGACGCTTGGTAGGAGACATCAGATGACTCAGATTACACGAGATAATCCATTATTCTTACCTCACGTATCCCTTAAAGAAGAATATAAGTTTCCTTGGCATTTCTCCTTATTGTTGCAGGTATTTGAAGCTTCATGCTTCGTCCACCTCGCGGGCCATGCCTTTATGGCCTCTGGACCACCCTTTTCGAGTCATGCTTCTCTAGCCTCTGGACCCGCCTTCTTGGAGTCGGATGTAAGTCTCGTGTGCATTCTTTCTCACCCCTTAGGATTGTAGATGACTCTCAATGCTTTCCTTCTTAGGATGCTTAGCTCTTTTGGTTGCTCGAGTTATGTCGCTTACATGGCTAACCTCGGCTTGATAAAAAACTGAGCTTCTTCCAACAAGTGCATTATGCTTTAACGACACAACACACTTGTTCGATTCTTTGGTGGCGTCAATTTTTGATGTCGCATGCTCGGACCCACGCAAGACGGAGCTGTCTTCAATTTCCCTTAATCTAGGACATCCGATAGGTTCTCCTGGTCCGTGCCTCAATCACAAAATCAAGATCGGTACCAATTCAACCCTATATGGGAGAATTCACTGTGGAGCAATGTAAAATTCGACACACGGACATGCTTGATGTCCATTATGGTGCCTTAGAGGCCATATCCTGCTTATGTGGAGTTTCCGGTGGCCAAGGGGTGTCATCAAACTCTCCCACATGCGTTTTGGGAAAATTCAGGTTTTTAGACCGGTCAACCCGCGCTGGGGTTCAGGGCATGTTGGCTCCAAAATTCGAAAATTGACACCTCTAGAATGTTCATTTTAATCTATGGAGTCATATTTGAGTGAAACATGACTCTCTGTAGTGTCCGGGTCGATTAAAATCATCCTGCGGGTACGCGGGTGGAAAATTGAATTTTAGACCGTCGGGGCCGTATTTGGCTCCCGAAGGGGTGGGCGGATTTTTGCTCAATACGACGCATCCGTGGGGTCTGCCCGGAGACGGAGAGGCATATTCTCATCCCTCGATGTGTTATGATGGTCTAACGACCCATAGGAATCTACCACGCGAGCCTCGACAAAGAAAAAAAATCAAAGAACAAAAGATAAAAAAAAAAATCAAAGAACAAAAGAAAAAAATCAAAGAACAATAGAAAAAAAAATCAAAGAACCTAGGGCTTCCTCTAGGAAACAATTGTCAATAGGCATATGGTCGTGTCACCTAGCATCGACTGGCCAACTTGCCTAGCATAGGCGACCAAAAACCTATGGCGACACCACAAAGTTGGTCAATCCAAAGTCGTATGGCCGGGCCGATTGGTATCGTACAACCAATTGCATCGTCCGATGGCGGACAATCGATTCCGCCAGACGATACCGGTTGGCCGGTCAAATTTGCCTCGTGTAGGCTCCCAAAACTCACAACACCCAGTAAAAACTACTCCTGGAGCCGGCTAAGAAAGAAAACACAAGAGTTTGAGAGAATCTTACCGCCGCGAAGGTTGAAGACATGTTCTCTTTCTTGTCCTCGCTCGGATGGTGCTCCAGCGCGGTCTCGAGCTTCACTCCTTCCTTTCGGGATGAAGAAGACCACTCTTAGAAAGTGGTTTCAGCGAAGTTATATCAAAGTTTGGAACTCCGACAAAGTTTCCGACAAAGCTCCTGACGATCCCTCCTAGCCTCTCTCCTTGAGGAAGAAGAAGAGTCTCCTTTTCTTGCTCCAAGCTCTCAAGCGTCCAAGATGAAGAAGAAGCTCCTTGAGGAAGAAGATGGTGTTCTCCTGCTCAAGTTTTCCAAATGCTCTCATCAGCTCTAGCAAGAAGGCCCTCAACGGAGGGAAGAAAGAAAAAAAAGTCAGAAGAAATAGGAAGGAAGAAGAAGAATAATAATAATATCATCTTCACTTGAACTCCTCCTCCAGAAACCTCTCTTCCCTATCTCTAGAGCTCTCTCCATTAGTTTAAAAATAGTGGACCCCCAAATTAGCTTCCTCCCTCCTCTTTTGTTTGCTTTGCCACACCAACCAAGCTTCTTGCATGGTCTTTTCACCTCCCGACCTCTCTGCTCGACACAGCCTGGGAAAGCGTTTCCTTGGATGGACATGGCATCATTTGATGTGATCTCTCCTTAATTTGTCTTGACCCATGCCATAAGCTTTATGGGAACCATGCAAATTTTCCCTGAAATGATCCCCTCCATCTGACGTGAAACGGGCTAAAACGATGTGAAATGGCGGTGTTTAACTGAGTCGGGACGTCTGGGCGCATATGCACCTGTTGCTCGGGTCCCACATTTAGTTGGGCCCCTAAGCGTCGGTTGGGGGGGCTCATAAGCGCCTCCCTCTCTGTCTGAAATCGTTCCATGCAAAGTTTCAACGCATATGCGCCCCCTTCTCGGTTCGGGCACCTAGTATGCGCCCCCTCTTGCTGCAGCCACCTAGGGGCTCTTGGCGCCTATGTGCCACACTAAAAAAATTTCTTTGATTCCTTTCTTTATCGAGGCTCGCGTGGTGGATTCCAATGGGTGCTCGAACCGTCATATGACATCGAGGGATGAGAATAGGCCTATCCATCTCCGGGCCGACCCCGCGGATACACCGTATCGAGGGAAAATCCCCCTGGGATCGGGTACGACCCGACAGTCTAAAATTCAATTTGTCACCCGGGTGCTCGTAGGGTGATTTTAATCGACCCGGATGCTGCGGAGAGTCACGTATCACTCAAATATGACTTCATAGATCAAAATGAACATTTCAGAGGTGTCAATTTGAGGATTTTGCTGCCAAAAGGCATCCAGGACCCTGCGCTGGTAGATTAGTCTAAAAACCCGAATTTTCTCAAAACGCACGTGTGAGAATTCAATAACTCCCCTTGGCCACCAAAAGCTTCGAATAGGGGGAATATTGCCTCTAAGGCACCATAATGGACCATAATGGATATCAAACATGTCCAGTGTCAGAATTTACATCGTCTCACAGTGAATTCTCTCGGGTAGAGCTAAATCGATATTGATCCTGATTTTGTGCTCGAGACACGTACCAGAAGGTCTTATCTGATGTCTTAGACTACGAGAAGCTGAAGACAACCCCGTATCATTTGCGTGGACATACTTAGCACGCGACATCAAAAATTGACGCTAACATTATCCATTACTTACTCATTTGTTAAAGATTATTTGTGTGATACATATTTTTAGGGAATTACTCATTTGTTAAAGATAATTTTCGTGATACATGTTTTTAGAGGGAGCGATGATGCTCATCCTTTCATGCTTGAAAAGTGCAAAATATTCTTCCGTAATGGTCCCACCACCTAGTGATTCTTAAGAGATTTTCTTTTTATGATATTTCTCTTATTGTGGAAAGAAGAGCGATAGAGAGAGAGGGAGATTTTTCTTTTGTCAAGCTTTCATAGTGTGACAACTTTAACTCACAACCATCGAGATATTGTTTACTTTAGCCTATTGAACTCACAGTTTTATCAAATTGGTATAACTTCCTAGGAGGTCACCCATCTCAAGAGTACTTCCATACTTACACACAAAACTTTTAAACCCATAATCAACCACAAGGTAGATATTCCCATTTTTAGCCTGTTTAAAGTCTCTAGTACCATTTGTAGCAGCCCAAAATCTCATCAATCGTGGTATTGTCCGCTTTGGTCTAATGGCCTCACAGTTTTGTCTAGTTGATGTAACTTTGTAAGCGACCATCTATCCAAAGAGTGCTCCCATATAAGCACATTGAACTTTGGAGTTTTTGTTAAAACTCCAACCGTTACACCAAATGGTCCATCAATTTTTAGGAGTTTGACTTCATTATGCTTAGAAGTGTTTTCACACATTAGGCTCTTTTTTATCCGCCCTCATGTTTTCTTTTTATTAGCATCTTTTTGTTGTGAAATAGGGGAGCAAGGCAGGATGGGAGATAAAAATTCCTGCTCCCAAGCTTCATAATACTTATTTGGGAAATTTACCTACAAAACATGCAATTGCTATGTATTTATATATCTCACACCTAAACTTTCATATTTAAATACATAGCACTTCAGTGCTTTAAGTTTATGCATGAAAATATATATTTCACTTTTAAAACGTGTTAATAGTGCTATTTTTTTATGTGATATTAAAGATTTGAATGCTATGTGTAAATTAAATATATGAGAATTGTGTGCATGCTATCTATGTAAATGCCGCTGCTTCTTTGTCTGTTTTTGTTCTTGGGTTATGAACAAGCGCAATGCTGACTGTTTCTGTGTTAATAAATCCAGCTATTCATGTTTATTCTTCTATGACTTTTTACATAAAGTAGAATTACAAGTCTTCTAATTCATCTTCTTGACAGTAGATAGACAACTGAATGAACCTAACTTACATTCAGTATGTTTAATTATTGCTAGAAATTAGGATTGCGGATGACTGTTATCTGTCAAGGATATGATAAGTTTCATTGAATAATCCATTTTATTTAAAAATTGAATTTTTGAATGTCCTGTATTATGTTAAAGTGAATCATAAATATATTCATATGCGCATTTACATATAAACCACACAGTTCTTATATATTTACATAGTTAACATCTAAATTTATATTTACATGCACACCATCGAATCGGTAACATCACATCACAAATATCACCATCACTATATTTTTACAAGTGAAATATACTTTTTCATGCATAAATTTATGACACCAAGTTTTATAAGTGTTAATATCAAACTTTGTGTGCTCGATATGTAAATACATAAGAATTGTGTGGTATGTATGTATTCCTATTGGGAATTTATCCTCTCATGATATCTTTTAGGCAACAGAAATAACTGAATGAAAATAGATCCATTCTTATTTCCATCCATATCTGACATTATTTCAAATCTTCTTCCTCTTGCTCAGGATGTCGAGAATGTGGGAAGCCATGCATTTCCATCACAGCAACCAACAGAAGCTCGTTGCCGCCCTCCGAGACTTTGAAATTTCACACGCTCCTCGAGAAACAAGCGAACAACATCACGAAACAACCATCCAACTCTGGCAGATTGTTCGAGAATGGCATTCACAGTTCCAAAATCTCATCACTCACCAGAAACAGTACATAAAATCACTCAAAAGTTGGTTGGATCTTAACTTAATTCCAATCAAAAGCAGTTTGAAGGAGAACTCATCATCAACGCCACCAGAAATTAAACCTCCAATCAAAGATCTTATTCATGCTTGGCATGATCAGCTCGAAAAGCTTCCAGATGGATTTGCCAAAGGCGCCATAATTAGCTTCTCTGAAGTCATCAAGACAATTATTATTCTTCAGGAAGATGAATTGAAGCTCAAGGAAAGATGCGAGGAAACCCGCAAGGAATTCTTTCGTAAGAAACGAAATTTCGAGGACTGGCATCGTAAGTACGTCGAAAAGAGGGCTGAGAATAAAGATGGCGATGACACAAACCAGAAAGACATGGTGGAAGAAAGGAAATTTGCCGTGGAAAGTTTGGAGATAAGGCTTAAGAGTGAGGAGGAGACTTATCAGAAAACCTGTAAGCAGGTGAGGGAGAAATCTGCTGGAACTCTTAAGAACAAGCTGCCGGAGCTTTTTGAGGTAATGTCGGAGTTCTCACTTTCCTGTGCTGAGATTTACAAGCAGCTGCGGATTATAACTCAGCCTGAAAAGCCAACTGCTTCTGGTTAGATTTTTCTTCCTTACATGTACATATATAGGCTTCCAGCATATATTTTAGGGAAATTTACATATTTACCCCACAATTCCTATGTATTTATGTATCTAACACCTAAATTTTAATATTTACATTTGTAATGCATAGATGTTATATATATATGAATGAAAATGTGTATTTCACTTTTTTAAAAGTTAGTAATAATGTTATATTTGTTGTGATGCTAAAAATTTGAATGATATGCATGTAAATATCTGAGATAGATATGCAAATATATAAGAATTTTGTGGTAAGTGTCAAGTAAATGCACCATAATGGAGAAAATTTTGGTTTTAAAACTCTTGAATATGCTTTGAAATTTGTATCATATATGAATAATCAATTTACTAATTATTGTATTAATTTTGAACCAAATCTAAAATTGTAGAACTTGTACTGTCAGTATATTCTCAGATTTTTTTTCATATATTAAAACTTTTTATTCCTCTGATTTTGATTTGTGTTCTGTAGATGTTTGAAGAATATAAGTTTGTTTAAACTGTAATTATAGATATGTAAGCTTTGTTGCTAATGTATGAGGTGAACATTTATGGTATTCATAAGTTTGCTATCTGGTGGTGCTCTTCTTCCTGTTCTTGTTTTCCAAGTACACGCTTAAATCATAGTATGGAAATTTCATTTATGTATATCGAAAATGTGTCAGTGTTGATCCTGAGGAGATCTAAGGGTCTAGAGGAGGAGAGTACGATAGAAGATGACCCATTAACAAAAGAGCATGAGGCACATTTATCTGACTGAGTGCAACCGTCCTGGCAAAAGGCGACAATGCCAAAGTGGTCCCAGTCAGAAAGACGATCAAATGAATCTGAACCATGCGGGCTGAAAGGATGCAAATAGGCATCCGATCCAATTGCTACAAGAAAGTCGATCCAATACAGTAGTCAATCTTCTGATAAATCCTGTATGAGGAGGATCCAGTTCCTCAAATAGCACCAACCATCGCATGGACGCCCACGAGTCTCCTCATAAGGGATCAATAATTAACAATGCAACAAAGAGTATCATAGACGTCCCTCGGGCTCTCCTCATTGAGGAACGAGCTATCAATCGGATTACAGTGATTCACCTTATGCCTGACAGTCTAGTGTCGCTCTGTCGACATGAGCTCATCATGTAGGGATCAAAGGTTGACAACTAGACTAAATTAATCGATCAGCAAGCCTAGCCCGCCGAACCAGTCTTGCCAATTTGAAGCTAGATAAGCTCAGCCGACTAGCAACACCAATTAAGCTTTGCCTAGCCTACCGAACTGCCCTTACCAAGCCGAAACCAAACAAGTTCAATTGACCGGGCCAGAGAGCAGCCGGGCAATATGTTCATATATGTAAAATACCAAGAATACTCCGTACAACCCTCATTAAAGCAAGAACAGAAGTATAATATCACCATATTGTATTGTCTCTTTTATAAATAATGAGATCATTTCATGTATAAAAGAGGGTAGACAAACCCAATTTTAGCCAAAAAGGCCGGTAAAGATCGACACAGTTGATATAATTTACTGTTCACTCTTCTCTGTTTTTACATCTCTCTTATATCTTACCCGTTATTGCTTGAGTTGTGATTCATAGACAAATCAAAATTAAATAATTATATATATAAATACATTACTTTTTAAAAATTTAAATAGTTATATTTTTATCTGATGCGAAAGAATTGAGCTGTAGAAATGTTAAAAACAAAGTTTATTTGTTAAACACACAACAACTATATTAGCTTGATTATAAAAATTAGTATAATTAATTATAAATATAATTAAGGGTGTTATTCAAATTATTTTGAAATAAATAGGATGAAATGACAAAAAAATGAATAATTGAATTTATTAGATGTTCATGTAATGGCTGAATCTTTTTTTAATGTGTGAATAAATTTAGATATTTAAAATAGTATTGCATGCTTATAAATATTCTCATGATAAAATTCAAGATGATAGATATATACAAATATTAAATATTAATATAATTAAAGAGTTTGTGTAAAATACTTTAAGAGCATCTCTAATGTATTTTCACACGCTTAAAATTATTTTAATATTTTAAAATTTGATTTTATATGTTTAATAAATTTTATTGCTTTTTTATTAATTTTAAATAAATAAAAAATATTTAAATAATGCAATAAATTTTAATTATAAATTTTCTTAAAAATTTAAAATAAATAAAGGTAATGTTGTTAAAGATTACCTCCATCCATATCTTTAGGAGCACTTACATAAATACCCCACAATTTTTATGTATTACCTATCTATCCCCAAAATCTTAATTTTTATACTCACAACAATCACATTTTTAACATCACATTAAATTATTATTTTTATTAACATTTTAAAGGTCAAATGTATATTTTATGTAAATTTGTATTATAAATATAAATATCAAATTTAAAATATTAGACATGTAAATATATAAGAATTGTGAGATAAATACATAAATTTCTCAAAAAAAAAAAGTAAAAAAAATAAAAAATTTCAAGTACATCACATAAATTTTATATATTTATACATATATCACTGAAATTTTTAATTTAACACTGTCGTTGTCGGTCTTAAGCCCGGATATAAAAAGTGAGGTTTGCGTTAGATAGTCAATAGATAACGTAAAATTTATCGAAAAAAATCATCTCATGACATTTTTAATTTAACACTGTCGTTGTCGGTCTTAAGTCCGGATATGAAAAGTGAGGTTTGCGTTAGATAGTCAATAGACAACGTAAAATTTATCGAAAAAAATCATCTCATGACATGAATATATGGAAAAGAAGGATTCATGTATCTAACTCAACTCCAGGTAGTGGGATTAAGATTTTATTGGTTGTTGTTGTTTAATTATTTTATGTAAAAAAAATCCCGAAGATATATAAATCCGACGGTACAGGCGAGGAAGCCGTGATCTCGTGCGATGAATCCCTCGACTACAGTGGCCCATAGCTCCTCCTCTTCGTCTTCCTCCTCCTGGTTTTCGGGCATAGTTCGTGGCCGGTCCACGAAAATCCCCGCCGCCGGTACTGGCGGAGCCGCTGTCTCTCTTCCCGGTGATTCCTCCAGCTCCGGCCATCGCAAAAACCAGCTCCCAGGCGTTCTGTTCAAGTACGGCCCCAAGTCTGTCCAGGTTAGCAGAGGATTAGGTTTTTTGTGCGGGTTAAAGGGTGTTGCTGGTTTGCTGCTAGTCTATCATTTGCTTACAGTACGCTGAATTTTCGTCAGGATGACAGTTAAAATGGTTGATCTTTCTAATAATGACAGTCAGAGCACTAAAAACTCAAGCAGACTAGTTAGATTGTTAAAAAAAAAAGGAAGTATTTTTTGCGACCGTGCGATTGATTCTCCAAAATTTTAAATGTTGCAACGGATCCAAATGAAATATAATACAGATATTTGACTTTAGTACTTGATCTCGGTACTGGTTATGATGGTTTATTTCGTCTCCGAACCTTATGGCTTAAACTGACTGCCACGATTTATCTGGATCACTCTTAGGCAGGGAGGGAGGTTGTCCACCCACCATGCTTTGTTCAATAATGATGAATAGGATTGTGTTAAATTTTGAATATAGATTTGTTACTGCGAAATAAATAACTTCATTGGGTACACCTATGCGCTTTTTGTTCTTCCATTAACCCGTACAATTAGATTAATTCACAAATTACTTGAGCAAGCGCTCTGAATTTAACATTTGCCCTGCTACGGGAAGCAATTTATTTGTTTTTCTTTCTTCATTTGATTAGGTTTTTCTATATAGTGGTATAAAACCACTTAATTTAACATTTGTACTGCTACGGGAAGCATTTGATTATTTGGTATGCATGTAAATACATAAGAAAAATGTTGTTACATATGTTTGAATGTTTCTCTCGCGCTTCAATTGATAAAATTGTCATTGAATGATAATCTGAATCATCAGGAAATTTTTTCTGATGCTGAAGATTATAAACTTTTCAATCTATTTTGCATTAATTGATAATACTGCATAATATATTTATTGGAAATAAAGTCAAATATTTTTTTCTCAATGTATGGTAGTCAGCCATCACTTATTCGACTAAGTGATTGATGTTTGATAATCTTCATTGAATAAAAAAACTCTCTCAACTGTAGCAGTGGCAACTAGTAAAGTTAAAGCCAATGTAATAAGTCTGTAAATGAGAAGATACACACAATCTTTCTTAGCCTTAACAAGCTGTTTTGCCAGATCAACAATGCCTCTTAAAAATGAGAAATCATCACTTAAATATATGTCAATAATATAAGTGAATAACTGTTAATCGAGAGTTACAAACTCAACTGTAGAAAAATCATTAGGATATAACTCTGTATGATGAATTATTTTCTCTTTTCCAAAGTTGAGAATAAATCACCTAGATTTAGACAAGCTATACAGAGAAACAACTCGATACTTGCTTCAGAGAAACAATTATTCAACTCTTGAAATTGCATGTCAATCACATTATTGAACAACTCAACACGATAATGATGTAATTTCTTTACCTCTCCGTGTTGATCTTCGTCGAGCCTTAAAAGAGGAGTTCATATTTGGAATCTCAATTTAAAAAACATTACAAAAGCGAGACACTTCTCTTAATAAGGATTCCCATTCATTCTCTCACATTATTTGCAATCGTTGTTTTGATACATATACTAATTTCATCAAATTAACAATATCTTGGTCTTTTTTTTGTAAAGATTGTAGCAATTTATTTGTAACCCTTAACATATTAATCATTAAATCCAACGTGAGGACAAAGTCAAAACTCTCTTTTGCATCACTTAAAACACATGCTTTAATTATAATCATACACTCCATCATCTTTTATAATATCAAACACTTGAAGTACGGTTGCATACATTTTCATGAGACCAATTAAAGTATCAAAATGCGAGCTCACACGGGTGTCTCCAGCTCGTTGCAAAGTAGTTTCTTGATTCAAACTGCAACTACTAATTAATACTAATCTCTAATATGCAAAATAATTTTTCATGTTAAATTATTTTAAGAGTATCACTCATTACAAGAAGCTCCAACTGTATTTAGGATTCTTGAAGTGAACTCAAAAAGTTGTTTACTTTGCCAATAATTTTTTGCTACAGTTACCAATCGTAACTGAAGCTGATGGACGAAGCAATGAATATAGAATGCTTGAGAATTATCATTAAGAATGAGTGCTTTAAAACTATTGAACTTGCCTCACATATTGGATGCCCCGTCATAGCCTTGACCACTTATTCTATGTAAGCTTTATAAATGTTTTACAAATATGAATTCAAGAGCTGTTTTGAGTGCAACTGAAGTTGTTGAGAAAATATGTTTAACTCTAATAAATCTTTCAATAACTTGTCTATTTTTATCAACATATCTCACAACGACATCCAACTGTTCCTTTGTTGACACATCATGAGACTCTTCAACAATAATGGAGAAGTAATAATCACATATATTTTTCATGATATAAGCTAAAGTCTCAACAGTTACAACTTGACAAAGTTCTTTTTGAAATTTTGGTGAAATTAATTGTAATTTTGTGCTGACATTTTTAAATATAACTTTCTTGATTTCTTTATTATGATTATCAAGAAAATGAAATAGCTCCGAATAATTTTCTTGATTAGCTGATTCAGATGATTCATCATATCCACGAAATGAGAATACTTGTTGTAGAAGAAATCGAACACAATCAACAACTACAGTCAACGTAATCTTATTTTTTTTAATCCCTCTTATCTTTACTCGATCACATGGTGGAACACTATGTATTTGTTTCTTTATTAGTCTTCACAATTGTGTCTTGCCTTATTATTAACACTATTATGATCTCCAGTATGAGCTAATAGTTTTTCTTTTTTCTTCCAATTTTTAAATCTTTCATTGACAAATGAATCTCCACCTCCTTGACTTGTACCAACTACTTCTTGAGGCGTAAATAGACAACAATAGAGGCAATATGCTGTATCTTTTAGCACTCTATATTCTAACCAAGTTGGATGATCCTCATACAATGTTGAACTAAATCTCCGAGCAATGGTACCTATCACTGTTTGAGGAAAATCATCTTTTTTTGGGTGATGCGGTTCTTTGAGCAAATATGTTCTTCGTACTCTATCTTTATCATTAACATCATAACTCCATATAGAAGGGCAAAGCAGGATCAGCTGAAAGATTATCTACGTCAATTTTCACTCGTTCTTTTCTTTTTAAATAAAAATCATTCAATAAACCTTGACATAAGAAATATATTATTATTTTAAATAATTGAAATTAATAATCAAATATTTTTTAACATGAATATTAAAATAACATACGATAAACAAGCAAACCAATCTAAACATAATAATTCAATATTTAACAGCATTTCTTCTCGGTATTGGGAGAGTTGAATTTATTAAAACTAGTTATCGTATTGAGCTATCTATCATTCACAATGTAATTATTTCTTTTCATTTGCCATTAC
Source organism: Phalaenopsis equestris (assembly GCF_001263595.1). Taxonomy (NCBI): domain Eukaryota; kingdom Viridiplantae; phylum Streptophyta; class Magnoliopsida; order Asparagales; family Orchidaceae; genus Phalaenopsis; species Phalaenopsis equestris. Next base: position 698,037 of record NW_018164875.1, read on the forward strand.
AGGAAGTCACATACTTTCTCAAAAAAATTGAGACAATCCCGATTATCCTGAATGTCATCTTTTGCTCAGTCAATATCTTCTTATAGGTATATTCCTAGCAAAAAAATATCAATATATATTTTTTGTGAAATTAATATTTGATTAAAAATTGATACGTGCTTCAACAAAAAAGTAGCAAAATGGAAGTTAAAACATGCTATAAATCATCATTAGGAAAAGTAACATGATTTTTTCTCTGTAAATGTAAATTAATTCAACCTAAGTGCAAGTCTGGTATGGAACCTTATTGGCATGATAAGCATAATTAAGGGCGTTTGTTTTACTGAAAAAAATGCGGTGTAAAAAAATAGAGTTTAAGAAATATGCACTGCATTTAGATGTTGGACATTTACAAACATAATGATACCGTCTAATTCTCATGTATTTACATGTCTAGCACCTAAAACATTAATTATTACCTTTAGACCACCCAAATCTTTCATATCAATTAAAAAATGTAACTATTTTTTTTCAACAAAACAAACTTCAAAAATACAAAAGAATTGAGTGGTATGCATGTAAATTTTCCTATATTAAATATTCAGACTTGATTATAATGCAAACTTGATAAAAAAATTAATAAATAAATTTAATCCGTATTTTAAAGGCAAGTTATTATCCAATTTAACTCAATATACACATGCCTGGACACTCACTTTAGAGTTGCAGTTAGGCAGATAAACATATGCCATAATTAAAATTAGTTAAAAGGGACACTAACAACGGGCCAAAAGTTGGCAGTGGCCCCTCCAATAGGTCAAATTCCACCCATTAATCATTAGCATGCAGAACAAAAATGAAGTTTTCAAAATTTAATAGCATAAATTGTAGTAGTGCCATGCATCATCATTTTCAGAGAGATGCGTGGAAAGAGGTGAAAACTCGTAGCTGCATTCCATGCGGGGACTGTAGGGACGGCAGGGTAGTCTGCATTCCATGCGGCAGCAAGCCGGAATGATGGTTGGACAATAGAAAAACAACATATTTGCTCTTTTTCGGATGGCGGCAGCGAGGATCGGTGATTGGAGGTAGAGGATAATGGTAAAAAAAGTGGTTGAATTGTTTTTTAAGGACAATGAACTGGATGAAGGGAAAGCGATGTAAGAAAGCATGAGGAAGGGTAGAAGAGGATAAATACCACATTGGGAGCGAGATATAGCAGAAGCACCTCTTGACCCTTGGAGGAGAATCACCACCTTGGAACGAGATACAATCGGAGCACCACTCGCCATTGGATGCAACCTTAGAAGGGAGAAATTGGGAAGTTCATGGTTGTGCTTGACAGAAGCACGAAAAAACTAACCCTGGATTGCTGGAAAGCAAATTTATAATAATAAGATAATTAGAAGTGGGCCCAAGGGACTGACCGACACTCCATAACAATGAAAAGCCAGGGCTTCACCCATTCAGATGCGGCTATTTCTGTATCGACAGCTTCCACGTCACCGGACACCAGCGTCATTCCTATACATAGTATTCTCAATCAACGAACTTTTACATGACATGGATTTAAGTTATTTTGAGAACTTGTAGACAATTTTTATATATTTTTTATTGGTAAATGCATATATTGACATAATAGATTACTATTAAAATAATGTTTCTTGTGTGTGATATGTTTTTCAAACCTGTTATGAACCTTTGGTTACTCCCTTTTTCTGCTTGAACATCTTCTTTAATTCTCTTTTACTTTAGGTTTAACTAAATAGGTGTCATATGTGAAACCCCTTATGTAGGACGAAGCCAAACTCTTAAATATCGAGGCACTTTTTGGTTTAAAGGTTGAAGTTTCGATAGAAACTCTAATGTTAAGTGTGTTCGCATGGTAACACTCTTAGGATGAGTGACCTTTTGAGAAGTTACGCCACTGAGACAAAACTGTGAGGCCAAAGCGGACAATATCTCGATGGGTGAGTTCAGGTGATATCAGAGCATTACAGGAGCCTAAAGATATGAATTAAGTGTCATACAAAATAAAATGCTATGCCATGTGAGCCACCTTATGAATCTTGGATGAGACAAAGCACTACAAGGTGGGAGCCACCTCTTGAATCTATAGGGGGCACCTTTAAAAGTTTATCTGCTTGGTGAATGATTCCGGGTTGTGAAAACGGACGAGAACGCCAGCTACTTAAGTGGGGGAGATTATAAAACTTTTTAAGTAAAATGAAATTGTACTCTTAATCATCGGGGCACCTTTTGGTCTAGCGGTAAAACTTCAATGTTAAGCGTGCTAACATGTGAGGATGGGTGACACCCCCCTCCCCCCCAACCCCCCACCTCTGGGAATTTACCCCAATGGGACAAAGCTATGAGGTTATTAGGCTAAAGTAGACAATATCTTGATGGTTGAGTGTTCAAATTGTTAAATTATAGCTGGTGTACACCCTAATATATGTTTTATTCAAATTATTAACATAGTTCCGCTATAGTTATTACTAGCTTTTATTTGCTTCCGTTTACATATTTATGTGTTTTCTATGTGATCTATTTCTAAATGTATGTTTTTCCTTTTATTTGAGCATTGTAATGTGTATTTATAACCCTCCTCTTATCAATGAAGTGTCGAGCTCTATTCTCAGATTTTCTTCATGGTATTAGAGCCTAGGATCTAATCCTAGCTGTCGCCGGGGCATCTACCTTGCTGTCGACACTCCCTGCAGGTCTCCTTTGTTGCCCCTCCTTCACTGAAGCTTTCTCCCTAGAGTTCTACTCCGCCGCCGACCCTCTTTATGCCGCCCTGCAAGTCTCCCTGCAGATTTTCTGCAAATTTCCTCTGCCTTATAATAGATTTTCTACAGATTTCCTCAGTCAGGGCATCTACCTTGTCGTCAACCCCCCTTCTGCCTTGCAAATCTCCCTACAGATTTCATGTAGATTTCCTCTGTCGTCTAGTAGATTTCTTGCAGGTTTCTTGAAGGTTCAGTCGCTGACCTGGCGCTGATTTTGCCTTCTGCAGCCGAAATCTTTCGATGTCCTCATCTTCAACTTAGTCAGAATCATGGCGGACTCCTCCATCACCGAGCCTCCTTTCGACAGGGTACTTGAGTCCACTAGACGATCAACAACTACCTCAATCCCTTTGCAAATCGGAGGATCGGAAAATCACAAAAACTACCACCCATAAACTTAACAGATATAATTTTCTCTAATGATCTCAAGTTGTGTCATTGTTTGTCAAAGAACGCAGGAAATTCAACTATCTCACAGAGATGATTTGTGAATCTCAAAAAACTGACTCGACGTATGGTGCATGGTAAGTGAAGAATTTCATGGTCATGTTTGGCCGATCAATTTCATGGAGATTATAATTGTTGTTCATATCTGTTTCTTACATTTGCAAGTGTACTATGGACGACCGTTCAGGATACCTGCTCGGATATAGGAAACTCAAGCTAACTTTATGAGGTTTCCAAGATGATCCACGAGGCAAAATATTGATCAAGTATCGTGACGTAGTACTATAATGACTTGGCGGCCTTATGGATGGAATGTGATCTCTACTACGACTACACATGAGACTCTCTAGTGGATCTTTTGCTTTTTCAGAAAATTCTGGATAATGATCGCGTGTTCCAATTCTTGGTGGGTCTAAACAAGTATCTTGATGAATTTCGGGGTCGTATTCTTGGTCGAGATCCCCTTCCTTTAACTCTTGTTGCATTCACCAAGGTACGTCACGAATAAAGTTAAAGACTTGTCATGCTTTGCACTTCCACTCCTTCAACCAAACCATCTGTCTTGGTCTCTATTAGTGCTCAACCCTCGACGTCATAACAGACCAATCACTCTACTTGTGATTAGTGTCACAAACCCAATCATACCCGTGATAAGTTTGGGGAGCTCCACAAGAAATCGACGAATAAACCCTCAACTAAATCCTTCGCTGCTAAGAGTCTCTATACGACATCTGAATCTATTATGGCACAACCAACTTCTACCCGGAACACTTAGGAATTACCCGACTCTCTTAAGAGTCAGATGGAGCAATCAATCAAGCTGCTTGGATCCAATCAACTCTCTTTCGACTCATCAACCTCCCACGTCCGTCAAGGTTCCATTCCTTTGGCACTCACTTGTTTTGTCTCTTCTAGTTCATAAATCATTGATTCATGTGTCACTGACCACATGACTAGATGCTCTCAAGCTTTCTCGACATATTATACATGCTATGGGAAAGAGACTGTTATAATTATTGATAACTCATGTGATTCCATTGTTGTTAATGGGTTGGTTGTATTAATAGTCGGTCTAACTCTAGAATCTTTGTCATGTACTTCCGTTGAAGTGTAAATTTTTATCTGTCAGTAAATTGACAGATGACATTAATTGCATTGGTGATTTTTTTCATGTTGTTTGTCTTTTATGATCGTCGTTCGTGTAGGAGATGATTGAAACTACTAATAGGGTAGTCGAGCTCTACTTCTTCCAATAGAAAGACACGGAAAACGAGAACACTTCTTCTAGTAGTTGCAATTTTACTTGATCCGCTGAATGTATTATTATGTTGCATTATTATTTGTGTCATTCTAGTTTTTAATATTTTAAATAATTGTATGTGTCAATGTTTACTATTAAAACCCTAGCTAGCTTCAAATGTGAGATTTTTCAATTATCTAAATATCATCGTATTTCATATCCACCCCTCTTACATGCCTTTTGCTCTTTTTTTCACTTATTCACAGTGACTTATGAGAACCCTCTTGCACCCCCATCTACACTAATAAACAGTGCTTTGTTACCTTGATTGTTGACCACACTCGAATGACTGGGGAAGTTGAAGAAGTGTTTTTTGCCTATTTAAGTTGCATACCACTTACTTGAGAATGACGCAAGAGGAGTCGGTGGCATCGCTGTCTTGCCAACGAGGAGCTCCTTTGCATGCGATTGGGCCCTAGCCAAGCGTCGACAGAGAAGAGAAGGAGAGGAAGTGCGTGTGTTTGGAGTTCGACTGGAGGAGTTCGGTCGACCGAGCAATATCGTGCGAAGGAGAAGCGGGAGGAAGAAGTTCTCGTGGTTGAGCCGAGCCTTGTGAGAACTCACGCGTGCAGAGAGGTTTTATCCGAAGGTAAGGATAAGGTTTTAAACGATGAAATAAATTTATTATATTATTATATATTAATAATAAGGTTTAAATAAATTAATTTTTTTAACTAAAAGAGTGTTATGCTATGAATGGATAGAGTTTGATTTTAATTAAGTTCAATTGTATTTTTAATAAGGAATTTTTACGCAATAGAAATGTAAATGCATGTATATAAGGACTATTAGAAAAGATATAAACTACATAACTAGAAAGTTAAATCAACATTATTATCAATATTTTATTAAGCTTAAATTTTTTAAAAGAAATAGTTAAATGAAGATAATAATTAGCATAATAATAATAAAATAATATGATATGGCAAATTGCTTTTAAATAATAATATTAACATATATTAAATTAATAATAATTTTTATGCACTTGACTTTGAGTTTCTCACTGGAGATAAGTGAGGAGAATATTTAAAATCATGGGTAATCGAGGTGAGTACTTGTACTTCTAAAGAATAGTAATAATTTGTTTATTCTCAAATGTGTTTGCAGTTGACGATATTTGTGTGTGTTTTATTCTGATTGAGATATTATTTTCTTTTTTGGTCATATCGTTATGAATGTTGAGTTACTTATGCATTTGTTGTATGTTTTATATAATATGTTGAATTGAATGCGATGAATACATGTGTTTGTGATGACTGTTTGTATGTGCATGACTGACTATAATGGAGTACCCATTGATGATACTGGTGGGGGTAGGGGTGTAAACGAACCGAACACGAACGAACAGTGCTCATGTTCGTGTTCGGTTCGTTTGAAATATAGTTTGTTTGAAATAGGCTCGTGTTCGAAATTGTTCGTGAAGAGTCTGTTCGTGTTCGGTTCGTTTTTGTTCGAATTGTTCGAATTGTTCGAATTGTTCGAATTGTTCGAATTGTTCGAATCGTTCGAATCGTTCGAATTGTTCGAATCGTTCGAATCGTTCGAATTGTTCGAATCGTTCGAATCGTTCGAATTGTTCGAATCGTTCGAATTCGTAA
>NW_018164875.1:704505-707755 GCF_001263595.1 Phalaenopsis equestris
CTACAGTGACAAAAAAACCCCCCCCCCCCCCCCCCCCAAAAGCTAAAAAAATTACGGACAATTACATACATACATCCTATCCCCATGTAATTACATATCTAGCACCTAAACTTCATATTTTAAAAAAAATACCACCATTTTTAACTTTCTAAAAGTGAAAAACAACTTTTCATGCATAGGTAAGATGATATGTATGGAAAAAATGTAATTATGTGTTGGATATATAAATATATATGTGAGTTATATATATATATGTAAATCGTCCAAAAAAATAATTGAAACATATACCTTACGTATTGCATCAAGTTTGTACAGCAGAACCTGATAAAATTGTCCTTCACATACGCCATCTCTGCATGCAAAGAAAGACGCAAATAAAATGTTAAGAAGGAACACGAAATCCACACATAGACAGAAGCATATTGATCATAGGACCTGTAAAATATTATCTTCTTTGGTTTGTCTCCTATTGCCCTTTTAAAAGAAATAAGAAGCTCCCTAAAAAATGTATTATGTATGTCAATAAGAAATAAATGACAGAGGAGTCAAATGGAAGAGCACAAACAAGTCTACGCCATTCTTTGGTTTGTCTCCTTCAAGTGCCTCCAACTACTTACATCACTACAAAAAACAAAATAAATCAAAATCTGCTTTGCTCAAAGAAAGAAATATATTTCAGGTCAACAATATATTTCTTACAACTATGAATAGAACATTTATGTCCATATAATACAATACTAAAGAAATGGTAGAAACTCATACCTGCAATTACATCTATCCCCATCCAGTCAATATTATGTTTCATACAACTATCAATAGGTCATTTATGGTCATAGAATACATTACAATAGAAATGAAATTAACTAAGAGTGAATCAAGAGCAATGTCATTTGAACATTGAAAGCCAACAACACATAGTTTGCATTACTGTTGCCTTTGATCGTCGACATAATCTAAGAATGTTCAATATAATTAATCCAACAGTAGTATATCTGAATATGCAATATAATTAATCAAAATCTGCTTTGCTTAAAGCAGTGGATATGAATATGCATGAAAGATGAAACACTGGTTCTCATTCAACAAATTGCAATATGCAACTCCTCCAAAAACACCAAAATATAGAGCAACCGTTGTGTTCAATCATGGAGCATTTAAAGAAATGTTCAACGAAGGTGTTCAAACCCCCACTAACAGATTCTCATTCAACAAAGCAGCGGTTGCCCATAAGGAGGGCCATCCAAGCTGCAAACACACATTTCCAGCCCATAAGGAGGATCATCCAAGCTTTATAATCCGTTTCATTCATTACTGCCAATAAAATTATCCAGGAAATTAAACGACTTCTTTGAGAGAACAAATCCTGCAGTTATTGGATACATTCATAGAGATTGGATGGTATGTACAGCCACATAACAATTGAGTAGTATGCATGTAAATTAATCCATAGATATTGGATGGTATGTACGTAAACAACCATATAACAATTGAGTGGTATGTATATAAATGCTGCCAATCTATCATGAAACCCAACAGAACTCCCCGGAGGATCTTATAGGTGTTCCTTACGCATGCTTGAATAGCCTCATACTTAACCCACGAAAATAAACAGCCACAGTGACTACAAGTAGAGGCAGAGGTACCAACAAACAGTAATGCTATGAAACGGTGGAAGAAGGTTTGACATTACTGCAGCAAACGTGAACACCAAAAAAAAATAAAATAAAATGGAATCATAGATAACCAAGATTGCTTTGGAAACTTTGTCGTTGAATGGTTATCCAAATAATCTGCAAGAACTGGCAAAGATAAAGACCATCCAAGCATTGCGCTACACATATAATAAAATGTCCAGCACTAGTTTTTATAATTCAGGCGAAACACACATTTCAAGGTCATAGAAACATAATGCATTGCGAATTTCTGCGGTTTTCAATGAAAGCTTCTATTCTCTCTCAACATACTTTGCAGAATTATCTCAGATGAGAAAAAAATATATCAAGGTCATGCAAACACACATTTCTTTACTTTATTCACAAAAGGTGGAATATTGGAATCTTACTTTATTGACTAAACTCACCAGTTTCTTATCAAAACACTGGTTCTCATTCACAATGGCTAGTTTCGACCAAACTTTATTATCTTCCCACAAAGACTATCAAGTAGAATAAGCACATGTTTGTACTTTCTTTCTTATCAAAACACTGGTTCTCATTCACAATGACTAGTTTCGACCAAACTTTATTATCTTCCCACAAAGACTATCAAGCAGAATAAATTAACTAAATTATAATCAGCAAACAGAAGAAAGAAATGCACGATTTCATACACAACTAATTACAACTTAATGAAACACAGCAGAAGAGTGTATCACAAAGAAGAAGATGAGCACAAAGAGCTCTCACCAAAAGTTTGGCGGGATAAAAGTTTTGCTTGTTGCTAGAAACTACAACATTATCTTGAAGCTTGATGATATAGTCATTAATGCAACAAGATTTATAATAAGTTCTATTATCCACAATCTCAAGGATATCACCAACCCACTCAAATTTATGCAAGTCTTCTAAGAGGCCATCTCGAACTTCTTCAAAGAAAAGCCTCTAGTGGAATAATATGAATCAACAACCCCTAATAAAATTCTTAGCAATGAATCCAATGATAGTGTAGACTTGGCTAAGTTGGCTTCATATGTTTGGAAGTTGAATATTAAGTTTTTCCTCATCAAAAATCTCTTGCTGAAAAAAAAACAATGAAAATAAATATAAATATCTAATATTGTGGAAAAATAAAATACACTAGAAAGTAGAAAATAATATACTTAATTTAAAGATTACCGCTAATGTCTTAGTATTTTGTTGTGTAGATCGAATCCAACTAGATGCACAAATCAATGCATTAACAGTCTTAGTAGATAAACAACTTCTGTAATCATCCAATACCCTACCGCCTGCACTAAAAACTGATTCTGAGGCAACTGTGGTTATAGGTATTGATAGAATATCTCGAGCCATAATAGAAAGTTGGGGATACTTCAATGTATTCATCTTCCACCAATCGAGCACATCAAAATTTTTATTAGAACACACAAATAATCCCTCCTCAAGATATACTTGTAAATCAGGTTTTGATGGTTCCACAGAACCAGCAGCTACAACAAAATCTTGAAACTCAAACATTGCATCGAAATGACTTGAGGAATTCATAGGATCAACTGCAGATGAAGATCCCGCATTGGAAACATTACATTCAA
>NW_018164875.1:709584-750271 GCF_001263595.1 Phalaenopsis equestris
TTTTATCTTAGCACATTCCTTAACATGCCTAAGAAGTTGAGAGGTTGTACCTGACTTGGGTTTAAGTATTTTCACCCCACAGCAAACACATTGAACATATGATACTTCGACCCCACTGGAGTTTGATTTAACATCTATAAAATACTCCCACACAGTTGATTTTCTTTTCCTGCCTTTTGTAACTTGTATTTCAGTACTAGTGCTCCCAACTGTCAGTTCAACAGGTTGAGAACTATCAATTTCTTCTTGTGTTGCAAGTGGTAGTTGTTCGTCATTTGATACAGACTGAGAATGCTCAACATTCGACATTGTAAATATCTATCCAAGAAAAAAATATAATATCAAATGATGTGTAGGAAAAAAAAATTTGCAGGATAACAAAACCTAAGTATATGCATTTCAAATGAACCCTGTAAAGATTTCATACACTATCATTTGACTTCTAATGAGATCTCAATTAAAAACTGCAATTAAAACTGCTAAATGAAATCGTAGAAATGATGGGGACTTCTAATGTAGAAGAAATGAACCTTATTTGAATAAGCCAACATTAGTATATGCCAACAGTAGTACCATGAAAAAATCTCATTTGAAAAAATCTCTTTTGAAACCGCGATAGAAGAAAGTGTTGTAGAAAAGGATATTGATATGAATAATATAAACTCTACTTATTTCGTATGCAACATCATAAAACCCCTGCACCGTAAAGTTCATTAAACGAAGGCAAAAGTCACCATTTTAACTGTTACACAACACTTAATCATAATACAAGCACCTTAATTCTTTTTAACAACATCTAATAAAGTTCATACTAATTTGCTTTAGTAAACCCAATGAACACTACAATTTCTCAATTAAGTTTCTGCTATTCATTTCCACATGCAGGTTGCAGCTACAAGTATACAACCAACTAGAAAGTCCAGCCCAACCAAATCCAGGGAGGGAGGGGGGAAACAACCCTCTCACATTGTTTTGGGAGTTGCTGCACCTCTCTCAAGCCACAAAAGCAAATACAGTTCTGCTATTCATTTCCACATGCATGATAGAACAATAGAACTCAAAGCATTTTACATTGCATCTTAAACTCCATTATAAACGTAGAGCATCAAAAAAGAATAGTCGGATTCTAAACTAAGCATAAAAAAAGAATAGTGTATATTTCCTGTTTATGCAAAAAAATGTATTGATCAACTAGCTTCCAACTAAGCATTCCATCAAACTGATCAAAATCACGTACTTAAATATAAAAGTGTGGATCTTAGAAGACAAAGATATCATTAAAACCGTAAGCTAAGAAAGATGCAAAGAATGCTAAATTTAAAGAACAATAAGGATGTAACTTCAGCTCATTTCATTTTATTAAGAAACTTCAGTTCATTTTAATCACACTATGAAGTCCTGAAGCAAGAATACCTAGCAACCAAGCAAGAGTACCGAGCAACAGAAGTCCTGAAGCAAGAATACCGTGGTCCGTGTCGATCTAACACCGACTCACCGATGAAAAATACCTTTTATCAAAGGAAAATAGAAGTAGAGATTAGAGAACAAACACAAAAAATCAACTCTAAGCTCTCACCGAGACAAATATTTTTGCGATCGTTTAGCAAACCGAAGCTTTTCGCGATTAAGAAGATGGTTCTCGCAGTCAAGCTTTTCACGATCTTGAGAGAAGGAGGAGAAAGATCGGCCGAGTCTCGTGCTTTAGAGATGAGAGCGCGTGAGATGAGAGAACGGCAGCGCTGAGAGCGGCGAGAGCCGAGAGGGAAAAAAGGGAACGGGGTTACGGCTAGGGCTTCCGCTCGGTGGGTACTGGGTAGGGTAAGTATTAAGGATTTTTTTTCATTTCTTTTATATATTATAATATAAATATTATAATATAATATATTATAATAATTATATATCTTATATTATATAAATATATAATATCTATATTATTAGAGTCTAGAGAGTATGTAAGCGTATTATTATTAATAATTTATTTTACATTATAATTTACAGATTTTAAATTTTAAAATATATTAATTTTTTTAGTATATAATTATTTTAAAAATATCAAAAATTATATATATATATATATAATTTTTTTTTATTTCGAACAATAACGATTCGAACACGAACGAACGCATCACTGTTCGTGTTTGGTTCGTTTAGCAAACCGAACGAAAAAAATTGTTCATGTTCGTCTCGTTTGCTTATCGAACGAATCGAACACGAACGCTTTGGCGAATCGAACACGAACTGTTCGCGAACAACGAGCTCTTTTGACAGCCCTAGGTGGGGGAACACTATTGTACCCTTGCACGTAAATGAAAAAATAATATTGATATTGATGTGTCTTAATTGATACAATTTTTAGATGGTGTCTCCTGTGACGGTTGTATAGATATGAAATGAAATTTATATGATAAATGATAATGATATGGATCCCTTTGAATAACATGTCAAATATTTATATTGATTTATAAAGAAGCTTAACTGATATGCATATTATTATTTATTTTCCTTTTATTGTTGTAGTTTAGAAGTATGAGTATTTACTGGCTCGTTTAGCTCATTATTTTTTAAAACTAATTTTTCGGGTTAATTAAGCAATTAACGATGAGCGTTAGAGGAACTAATGTTTATAAAACACACAGACAATTGGTAGCGAGGTAACATTACATATATTACTTTAATTTATTTTGATTAGTTGCTATTTCATTTGTTAAATTGTTGATGAATATAGAAAATTTAAATCACACCGTCTGACCGTCTGTACCAACTTTTGTTAATTTCAAGCCTTGAGCTGGGTCGTGACAATAGCACTTATGATAAGATAAATAATGAATAGAAGGTCGTAATGCACTTACTTTCATCACTTTTTAAGAGATATTGGCATATATTCATCACCACCATTTCTATTACCTTTGTCTTATGGAATTCCATTGTTTTCAATTATCATTTTGCTTTTGACGTGCAGTAGTGCGTCCCTCTAAAGTTTTTTTTTTAAATTTCTTTTATACTCAACTTGAAAGTCTTGCCTTTTTGGGCAACTCTCATTGCTTCAAAAGTATTTATGTTGATGGCATTATTGATTGGTTTATGGAGGATGGTAGTTGGTCTGGAGAAGCATCCAATGTATAATGGCTAGTATATATGATTCATGGTTTGGTAGGGATAGGGGGACTGGGAGAGAGTTGAAAGGATCCTAATGTTTCTCTTGAAATGGAATTTCCCTCTAAATGAGAGGTAGAGGTATGAAATGATCGGTGTTTTAAGAATGTGACATCAAGAGAGGCAAAAAATTATTTAATAGCTTAAAAAATATTTGTAGCCCTTCTTTATGGTAGAGTAGCCAAGAATGCTGCATTATTTTGCTCTAGGAGACTATGAGACCATTTTCCATTAGCTGGATTATTAGAATGTATGAAAGAAGACGTCCTAAGAATCATGAAAGAAGATAGGTGAACAACTGTGTTTAAGGATATCTCTGAAGTAAAAAAAAAAAGAATATAGTACAAAAAGGTATTCATTTCTCTATTTTTGAAACAGCCGAACACAACTCTCTCCAAGAGAATCTAGAATAAATATAGCGGGCAGTAGTACTCGAGCACTTATAGAAGGCCTTGATTTCTCTATTTTGCATCCCCATTTTGTTTGTGGTTTTGAACACAAGAATTATTATGAACAATATTATGACCCTGAAGATGAGTTTCAAGAATCAACTTGAATTATTCTCAATCATCATCAATGTGAGTGATATTAATTTGATTTGGATGGGTTTGTGAAAATTTGGGAAGGCATCTTTAAGTTTTTCTTTTAAGTGATAAAACTGTTGAACTTTTAAATGATCATCAATAAATGTGATAAAATGTTATATTTCATAAATATTTGGTACCCTTGAGGGGCTCGAAATTGAGGATATGGCATTTTGAACTAAAGAAAATGAGAGGGCGGGCTCATAGGGAACTCATATATTTGGAACATGAGTATATTTGGCACTCAAAGCTTGAGTACTAATTACTGCGGATAGTAATTTCCTTTTTAGGCTACACAATGCCTGAGGGGATGTGGATAGAACTGATGCACATAGATACATCTTAGATTGTTTGAAGAAGGTTAATGATCCAGGTTATTTGGATTTCTTATTGCAAATCTACGATAAAAAGTCTCGCACACAGTCAAATTTGTATTTTGCATACTTTTAATTTTTTTCAATTACCTGTTCTTTTGATGGAACTAAAAAAAATATGTAAATTTAGTCCATATGATTGTTTAATAGCTTATATTAGAACACAGTGAAATTTAGAACCATGAAATTATACGTTTGATTGGAAATCACACAATAATCAAAATTCAAATTTAAGTCGTAGAAAATTTGACAAAAATCTTGTAGCTCAAATGAGATAGGATATTTTTTTAAGTTTTTCATGGCTATTACTCATTATACAATTATTATTTGAAGTGAATGAAATGTCACGGTGAATGTAATCCTTCAAATTATTATTATTATTATTATTATTATTTTATTATTTACTTATTATAGAGAAATAAATCAACATATTTACTAATTTTCCTCTTTTGGCCCCTTTTTTCATGCAAATTTTTTAGCCTCTTTCTGCTTCTACTCAATTTCTTTCTTCTTCATAGGAAAGGATGACTGCTAGTCTTTTGCATCATCAACATTATCAGTTTTTTCGGCTTCTTATTGATCAAAATAATTAAGTCAAATCTGCCATTTTTCCTAACTCAACTCCTTTTCCGTTCAAGTTTTTTTATTAATCTGAGGCCTCCTTCTTCATAAGAAAACATAGAAAATTGATTTCAAGTGTACATGCTATGAAGCATTTGTCTGATTTTAAGACTTTTACTTAATATTATTGCTATTATTTTTCTTATTAAATGTTTAATAAATTGTTCCTCCATTTTCTTAGGAAATAGAAGTTGGAAATAGAAGTTGGAAGGCTCATTATTTTTTTGAAAATTCTAATTTTGGACGCTTGTTTTTATATGTAATGCATTTTATTGTTATTTTTTTCTTAAGAAATTTTATTATATATTGTTAGCATATAAGGATTAAATATGTTGCTAGAGTGACCTTATAACTTATTTCATGTAATTTCTCATTAGGGCTATATGTGATGTGTTTTTGAGAAATTAGTGCTGTAAAAAGTTGCCATCATCTCAAATTTTGCATCTCACCTAGGAGTTATTGGGCTTTGGCAGTCAAGTCCTTGATGGTTCCTTTTACTTCAAAATTTTAATGGGTACATTTTTTAGCTTAATATATTATATTATTCCCTTTCACTTTAATAGGCGTTTTTTTAGTTTATAGGCCATAATATGAAATAATTTGAGGAATGTTCCTTACTAACCAGACGTACTCTAGGTTCATTGTTACATTCTTGTCTTTTGGCTTTTCCATGCTAGAGGTATCAACCAGCTTGCTTAATGTTTTTTTGAAAAAAAAAAAAATTATCATTTGAAGCTTCACGTTACTAAAACAGTGTGCGTTTTGTTAATAAGGGTTTGTTTGGGATCAGTTTTATTTTTTAACTTTTGTTTTGTTTTTGTTTTTATTTTTAAAACATGTTTGTTTAATATATTTTTTTGCATGTATTTATTTTTTTGTTTAAAAGAAAATTTTTTTTTTTAAACAGTCAAAATATTTAAATGGTGTTTTGAATGTTTTTAAAAATAATTGAACTTGTTAACAAACATGTTTTATTGCTAGTAAAAACATAAACAAAATAGAATATATATATATAAACACAAAAATCGAAGTGATACCGTATGTTGGTTGCAGCTATATATGTTGTAATGAATAGTATTCAATGCTTAATTTGTTAAATTTTTCCTTTTTATTTAGTTTACCTTTGATGCTTATATTTTGGTATTTATTGATGTAAGAATAATTTAATTTTTCTTTGTTTTTGCTATAGGTGGCTTTCAGAACAGGCGATTTCAATCAGCAGGTCATTTTTCTTGGTGGATTAACTGATGGGCTTTTGGCAACAGAGTATGTTGGTTGCAGCTCTTCATGTATATATCTCTATATGTTTGTATCACTCACTGCCTAACTTTGTAATTATGTATTGGGATTTGTATTTTGAAATTCCTTTTTTGAAGATATATTGTTAAAAAATCTTTCTTCAAAAACAATGTGAACAAGAAACCCTGTAGATGAGATAAAATAGTCTGAGAGCTCTAGGATGAGCTGCTTGAGAGTTAAAACCAAGGATACCCCACTATATAATGGATTAATGAAGATTTGAAAAGTTATCTAAAGGAATTTGGATTATGTATCTTAGTGATCTTATTTTGAAATTTAGTTGGCCTGGATGCAGATATTATTTTCTCCAACCTTTGGATATTGCGTTTTATATGTGACATGTAAGTTAGAATAATATAGAAAAAGTTCGGAATATAAGAGTTTATGATTAGTAGAATAACAGCTGCTAGACATTTCAGTTGTGGTGAGGATATTAATGATGAATAAATAATGAACGCTAATCTATAAGAACCCAAGATTGATAGCTTTTGATTTCTTATATTTTAAATTGAATATGTTGAAGTGGTTATAATTAGTAAAATTAAACCTAGTTGGTTAAGATTGAAATTTGCCTTAAGGATATTTTGTAATAAGAGAACGTTATGGTGATACAAAGGAAAATATCATAACATAGCAATAAGAGCATTGTATTAATGAAACCGAGTGTTGGGAAATAAATAAGTGCATAACAATGAAGTAAAGTGTGTTAAATTGAAAATGCTGTGAGGAAAGTATGATAAAGCTAGAGAGTATGTAGGTATAAAATGATTTTATAATTGATCTATGTGGCAACAACTTCAAAAATAATTTTCCTAAGGGAAAGTCAAGATTTAATCAAAGTTTCTAGATCCTTTTAAAAGCTTCCTGAAGTATATTGAGGCTTTGGAGGATCCTATAAACGTCCATGTCATCAAGAGAATATTCTTTGAGTAGTTTATGAAATATAAACTCAAGTTTGTCGCAGAGGGGCCCTCCACCATATTAGGAACAATCCAAAACGAAAGCTTTGAAAGTGGAGAGCGAAGAATCAAACATAAGATGTGAAATTTTTCATAATCAATCTCATGGCCAACAATATCAATCAAATTATATTGGATTCTCCATTCAAAATTACTTATCTTACGTTTAGTTTTGTTGTTTCATGCATTAGTTACTAGTTTTTTTTTATTTTAAATATAATTGCATTTTAAATTTTTTTTTCTATATTTGTTTTTTTATTTTTTCTAGAAAATGGGATCATGCACTCAATCATGGTATTAATAAAAAAGTTGAACACAATTAATCCTAACCTTAGTCATCTGTTTTCCTTTGTTTTGTTACGTTGTTGATGACTTATCTCCTCCAAAATAATAACTAAAATTGAGAGCATAATCTATGTCGTTCGCTATCTAATTTCTTCTTATAGCGCATTCTACCTGCTTTTCTTCCTCAACATACTCAAGAGCTAAAAGAGGGGCTTTACAATATTTATGACGCAGAAGTGGACTCCTTGGCGGGAGCGGGGTCTTCCGCGACGGGAATTTCTGCTAGTGAACCGGCGACCCAATTGCGGCCGGTCTAGGGTAAGCACATGTCGAGCAGCCTTGGGGCAGGATTTTGATGGGGCGGGTCGCCCCTCTCCTCGTTCCTTTCTGGTTGCCGCCCAAAGGGGGAAATCCTCTCTTCCTATTTAATTTATTAGCTATTATATATGTGTTGTTTTGCTTGTTAGAGTTAGTTTTTGTTGTGTTTTACTTTCATATTGTTTGTGTGGAGAGTTTTCTCTGTTTTAGGGTTGTATCTGATGAGTTTGTGGTGCTCTGGTTATATCCTCCTCCAAGGTGGCGTTGTATCATTTCTTTTTACCATCCCTACTCCTCTCCTCTCCAGCAGCTACTAGCCTCCCCATTCTTCATCTTCGCACCCAGCCACCCTTCCCCCAACAACTTACTCTTGTTGTCCAACTCCCCGGACATCACCCTAGCCTTCAACCGTCCCGTCCCTACAGTCCAACATCGTTTTCCCCCTCCTCAGCCATCATCCCAGCCTCGGTCACTGCTATTTTGCAGCAAAACCTGCTGCCCAACCGTCTATCATTGTTGTGCCTATGGTTCTGCACTTTCCCCTTGCTGCCACCACCCGTGCTAACCATCCCGAAACGCCTAGCCGACTTCCACCGCCCTTTGAATATACCTTAGAGGTGTTTGCTTATGTTGTACATATTTTGTGTTGTTTTTTTCTGTTTTATTGTGTTATAACCCTCTCTCAATTTCAATAAAAGTTTGTTTTGTGTGTTTCCGTTGTTTTTCCCACTTGGTCCGGTATCATATGATATCGAAGCTAGCCTAACCCTAGTCCTATCCTAGGGTTTCCTAGCATCCGCCATAAACCAAAAATTTTCTTTCTTATCACCGAATATCCTCAACCCAAACCTTAACCCACCAAAATTTTTCTTTCCTATTCCTTAATCCTTAGTCATGCAACCCAGGAGATACATGCCCGAACCTACCCGGGAAGAGATAAGGCGGGAGCTCCGTCACCTTCAACAAAGGCTTGCAGAGATTGAATAATTAATACAGAGAAGTTACCTTCAACCGAGATTTGGAGAGTCAAAGAGGAGAAAGAGATGAGGATTTGAATCCCTTCCATTGGGATAATTTCAACGACGAAGAAGATAGGCCACGACGATTCAAAATCCAGTATCAAAGGAAGCCTAGAGAGAGATATCCGAATCTTCCTCAGAGAGAAACTTGCAGACAGGAGATATCATTTGGACGACATAGAGACTTCGACATCAAGGTGGACCTGCCAGAGTTTGAAGGAGCTATGGATCTTGAGGAATTCATTGATTAGTTATAGGTTGTTGAGTGGATCTTTGAGTATAAAGATGTGTCAGAGGATAGACGGGTCATCAAGTTGAAGAAGAGTACTTCTCTGTGTTGGGAGAACTTAAAGAAGCAGATGAAAAGAGAGGGTAGCGACAAGATTATCAAGTGGGAGAAGATAAAGAAAGTAATGTAGGGGAAATACCTCCCTCCCCATTATTGTCAGGATATGTTTCTGAGGCTCCATCACCTGCATCAGAGGGATTTATCAGTAGAAAAGTTCACAGAGTAGTTTGATAATTTGCAGATGAAGTGTGATCTGACGAGACCAGACGAGAATACAGTAGCTAGATATCTTGAGAGTATGAAATCTACTATTAGTAATGTGATGCAGCTACAACCGTACTGAATGCTGGGGGATGTCCAGGCATTAACCTTCAAGGTGGAAAGACGACAGAAGTAGAGTCGACAATAATTATCCTTCGGCCAGCAACCTTCAGGCAAATAGTCACCCATAGTTACCATGACCGACAGAGGTAGCCCAGGAGACACAGGAAAGGGTCGGGCAAGGGAGTGACACTCCAGGTTAGAGCTGGAAGAAGCAGGAGAAAGGTAGCTCTTCCAACACCGCAACTGTCAGGAAATGTTGTCGATGCCACGATTACGGCCGCATAGCTTTCAGTTGTTCCACTATCAGGGTAGTCACACTCATAGATTAGAGCATTATGGAAAAGGTTAGCAAGGAGGAGAAAACTGAAAACTAGAGTGAGATACATCATCTTTCCCCATATTAGAGAGGCACTCGTAGTTCGACGGGATATTGACATGAGGGATTCGCTGCTTTGCAACAATATTCTCTACACCCGTTGTACAGTGAACGAAAATATATGCAGTCTTATCATCGACGGTTGGAGCAGTAAAAACGAGACATCAACTTAAATGGTAGAGAAATTGGACTCACTGACATGCCTGAAGGAGGAGAATTGAATCAACATCGACAGGAGATTTTGGTAGAGTTCTCGGTCGGAAGCCAGCTGCATGACCAGGTGTGGTGTGGTATGGTTTCTATGGATGTCTGCCACCTTCTGTTGGGACGACGTGGCAGTTTGACTGGAGGACTCAGTACGATGGATCTAAAAACTCTTATTCATTTACCAAGAAGGGGAAGCACACCATTCTACTTTCTTAGACAGAACCTTAGATCATAGGAACCCTTAACAACAGAGCGGTGTCAGTGGGGCCAGTTCTAGTGATGATACAAGATGAAAGTATTGAGACACCAACTTCAAACACGGGACAGTTATGTCAGAGATGAAGTCAGGGCCTCATGGTCGACACCATACTACAAGCTCCACCACCGTACGGGAAGATGCAAACTACTCTCACTACACATCAGACTGACCTGAATGTGGATTACTTTGGGAGGATCCAACAGTACAAGCATGGGCCACAGTCTCAGGAGAGCGGATCAAATGGGACATGGGTGCGCAAGTGGTGTCGACTTCTTCAATGCTTTGGCCAACAGTGCAACTGAAAGTGGGACCCAAGTGCCATCAGGATTGAAGACAAGAACCAGAAGCTTCAAAGTATGAGGTCGAAGCTCCCCCAATATTGGGAGACTTACGGGGGAGTGGCGTCTCCCGCGGCGGGAATTCCCACTAGTGAACCGACCGGCCCAATTGAGGTCAGTCCAGCGTAAACCCAGGCCAGGCGGCCTTGAGGCAGGATTTTGATGGGGCGGGATTGCGGTCTCCCGCTCCTCTCCTCCTTCCTTTTTGGTTGCCGCCCAATGGGGGAAATCTTCCCTTCCTATTTTATCCATTAGCTATTATATATGTGTTATTTTGCTTGTTAGAGTTAGTTTTTGTTGTGTTCTACTTTCAAATTTTCTGTTTGGAGAGTTTTCCCAGTTCTAAGGTTGTATCCAAAGAGGTGGTGGTACTCCAACCATATCCTCCTCCAAGGTGGTGTTGTATTCTTTCTTTTTTGCCATCTCTACTCCTCCCCCCTCCAACAACCGTCAACTTCCCCATCCTTTATCGCCGCACCTAGCCATCCTTCTCCCAACGGCTTACTCTTGTTGTTCAGTTCCCCGAACGTCACCCCGACCTTCAATCTCCTTGTCCCTACAGTCCAACATTGTTGTCCCCCTCCTCAGCCTTCATCCTAGCCTTGGTCACCGCTGTTCTGTGGCATAACCTGCTGCCCAGCCATCTATCATTGTTCTCCTTCTAGTTCTGCACTTTTCCCTTGCTACCACCAGCATTCCTTCGCTGCCACCACTCCTGCCAACCTTCCCGACCCACCTAGCCCACCTCCATTGCCCTTGGAATACACCTTAGAGGCGTTTGATTCTGTCGTTCATATTTTGTGTTGTGTTGTACCCGCTCTCTACATCAATAAATGTTTGCTTTGTGTGTTTCCGTTATTTTTCCCGCTTGGTCCGGTGTCGATTTAGTAGGAGAAAAATGAGAGGAACTTATCAACCAAGTAAGAAGCAGTGAAGAGAACTCATTTAGGAATAATTCAATGTTTTACAATGTGAAGTGCATATTTTTTTTTATGTTTGTATGGCCTCTAAAAAGTCGCAATGTTAAATTCCTTAAGTAGAATGAAGTTGAACTCTTAACATTGAGGTGTCTTTTGGTGTAATGGTTAAATTCCATCAGAAATTTTAAAATTAAGCATGCTCTAATAGAAGCACTTCTGAGATGGGTATTGATACTAGAGTTAACTCAAACCACAAAAAAAATAGAAATATTATTGTTGAACTTCAAAAGGACTACAACGACGATTCTTCCAAACATGAAATAAATGACAACACACATAAAAAATATACCCTAAGGCGATGACAAGTGTGGTGGTTGACGACTGACAGGGGATAGGAGTCAGACGGGAGGTGGTTGTGCGGACAAGGGAGGGTTAGAAGGGGATTCTGGCAAGCCTGAAAGTAGGTGCAAGGAGTTGAGGGGGTTGGCTGTTATGGTTGGAGGAGTTGACATCAATTTTGGGAGGGTTGGAAGGCACTATGGCCGAAGCTGTTGGCAATTATGAGAGGGAAGGAGAAGGCTTTGTGGGTTGAGCGTGTTAGTTGCACAATAGGCCAGTGGGTGAGGAGATTAGCGGCACGAAAGTAGCATGAGAGACATAGGTGATGGGGCGGCTAAACTGTATGTTTTTTTAGGAAAGGTGCGGCTGCTGGTAAGGGAGGGTTGTGGTTCTTGGCTACAAGCAGGGAGTGGGTCTGGAAGGGTTGGGCGGTGGTAGGACAACAACAAATCTATTGGCAGATCAGTTTCGATAGAGATGAAAACAAATCTAGCGGGTGGAATAATGTTGGGGAAACAGGCGAAGGGTAGATAAAGATCACTCAGGATGAGTTAAAGCAGGAGCACCTTCTCGCCTTTGGATACAACTCTCAAAGAGAAAACTTGGACGCCGACAACTGTCCTCACGGAAATCTGAAATAGAATTACCAAAAACTAAACCAAAGACCACAAACACATACTTATAATAGATATATAAGCTGGTAAACAAAAAAGGAAGGGGGAAATAATTTTTGCTTAATGAAAGGGAAAGGGGCTGCTTTAGGTAGTCGACAATCAACATAAAATTTGTCAAAAAATTATGACTTGAATCCTTTTTGTGTAAATAATAGGGCGTCCCCTAGAAGCGACACGTTGTATGGTTTGAATACAGTGAAAAATGTGCAAGGACTGCTATAGTCTCAAATAAACAAAGTTTCACACGTTAAATACGGATGTGGGTAAAAATGTTGTTGCATAAAAGTAATATTAGGATATGATATTGGAGTATAGGTACTCTCACAAGTAAATTAATGAAATTAATTGATTTTATGGTTCATAGGAAGATAAATATCTTATGTATTCAAGAAATTAAATGGTTGGAGAAAATGCTTAGTACTTTGATAGCTTAAGTTTTAAACTTTCGTATTCAGATAGAAGTCACACTAGAAATGATGTAGTTGTGATTATAAATTAGGGTTTGAAAGATAATGTTTTAAAAATTAATTGAATTGGAAATAGAATTATAACTCTAAAAATTGTTGTTGATATTAAGATTTTTAATATTATAAGTGTTTATGTTTTTCAAGTAGTTTTAGATATATGTTTAAAAGAAAAATTCTGGAATGATTTAAAAGAATTAATATCAATGACACCTCTTAAAGAAAGAATTTTTATTGGAGGGAATTTAAAGGGACATGTTGGTAGAGTGATGAAAGATTTTAGAAATATTTATGGTGGCTACGGTTTTAGAGTGATTAATGAAGAAGGTAGAACGATATTACATTTTGCTTTAGTGTATGATTTTGTTATTGCTAATTCTTTATTTAAGAAAAGATGAGCATATTATTACTTATAAACATAGTTCTAATAAAACATAAATTGATTATTTTTTTATGAGAAAAAGATATCATCGAGAGTGTAAAGATTGTAAGGTCATTCCAAGTGAAAATTTAAATACTCCACATTGATTATTAGTTTTGGATTTTAAGGTAAAGAATTGTAAGATAAAGAATACAAAAAAAACATAGTTATAAAATTAGATAGGTGCATCTAAAAAACAGATAAAATTCAAGATTTCAAGGTTTCAAGATTTGGGATGTTCATGAAGTAAATTATATGTGTGATAAAGTAATAAGCACTATTAAACAAGTGACAAAAAAACTTGAAAAATCAAAAGTAACAATTTTTATAATTAAAAATAGTTGGTGGTGGAATAGTAATGTGTAAGAAAATATAATATATAAGAAATTGTACTATAAAAATTGGTTTAAACGTAAAAGTTTAGAGAATTCGGAAAAATGTAAGGTGGCTCATGGGGAGTCTAAGAGAACAATTTGTGAAGTTAAAAATTTTGCTTTTAGTGATCTTTATAATATATTATATATTAAAGATGATGAAAAATATATGTATAAACTAGTCAAACAAAGAGAAAAGAAAAATAAATATTTAATTCAAATAAATTGTATTAAAGATTAAAATAAAAAAAATGTTTTTATTAGAGGAAGATTTCAACATAGGAGGGTGAGATATTTGAATTAGTTTTTCAATGTAGTTTCTGAAGATATGATCGACGTTAGTGATTTTTATATCGTTGATAATAATTACTGTCGCATTAGTAAAATAGAATTTGAAGATGCTTTAACGAAAACCAATGGTGAAAAATCAGTAGGACCTGCTGATATCCTAACTGAAGTGTGAAATAATTTTGGAGATTTGTGAGTTTTTTGTTTTACTAAACTATTCAATATTATTTTAAAAATTAAAAAGATACTGGAGGAGTGGAGGAAGAGTATTTTGGTATTTATTTTTAAGAATAAAGGGATGCACAAGAGTGCGTAAATTATAGGGGAATTAATTTGATGTGTCATACTTTAAAATTATGGGAGAGTGTAATTGAACATAGGTTATGACGTGAGTCTCATAATCAATTTGGATAATTTGGATTTATGCCGGACAGGTCTACTATGGATGCTATATATTTATTGAGGGGTTTGATGGAGAAATACAGAGACAAAAAGAAGGGTCTACATATGATTTTTATTGGTTTAGAAAGAGCTTACGATAAGGTTCCAAGAAAAGTCTTTTGGAGAGTTCTAGAGAAGAATAGTGTTGATATGACTTATATTCAACTCCTTAGAGACATGTATACTAGAGTTTTTACTTGTGTTCGAACAAAAGGGAGATTGACCAAGTATTTTCCTATTTTAGTTGGATTACATTAGGGGTCGACTTTAAGCCAATATCTTTTTTCTTTAGTTATGGATGCTCTTACTGGACATTTACATGAGGACGTACCTTGGTGTATGCTTTTCGCTGATGATATCCTTGTTGTGGTTAAGACTTGAATTATGGTGTTTAGGAAAAACTTGAATTATGGAGGTCTACATTGGAGTCTAAAAGTCCGTTTGAGTAGATCTAAAATTGAATACATTGAATGTAATTTTAGTAGCCCTAGTGGCAGAGTTGTAACTATTGTTGATCAAATCATTAAAAGGTGTACTCATTTTAGATATCTAGGGTCTATAGTTCAAGGTTATGGTGATATAGATGGGGATGTTATTGGTAGAATTGAAGTTGGTTGGTGGAAGTGGAGGAATGTATCAGGCCTATTGTGTGATAAAAAAGTAACGCTTAGACTGAAAGGAAAAAATTATAAGATGGTGATGAGACATGCAATGCTCTATGGCGTAGAATGTTGGCCTTTAAAAAAAAAACATAAAACAAATTTAAGTGTTTCTGAGATAGAATGCTTAGGTGGATGATGTGACACTTAGGGACAAAATGCGAAATGAATATATTTGTGATAGGGTTGGTGTAACTCTAGTGGCGGACAAGACTAGAGAGAGTCGTCTTAGATGGTTTGGTCATGTTAAACACTAACCATCTGATGATCCTGTTAGAAGAGTAGATGTTTAGATTTGACTTACGTTAAAAAAGGCAGCGGTAGTCCTTAAAAGACTTGGGCATATTGTATTAAAGATGATCTTAATCTATTAGAATTAAATGAAAATATAATACTCAATAGGACGAATGGAGAAAAAAGATTCATGTAGTTGACCTCATTTAGTGAGATAAACAGAGATAAAGGCTTGTTGTTCTTGTTGTAATGAAAGAGATGGGGGTGGGGGGATGGTTTGATCCTCCACCTTTATAGGTTTCTGCTGAGCATGGTTGAACTGGTTCAACCCTCTAGCCTCCACGTCTGGTAACCTTCTGCGAAGTTACACCAATGGGATAAAATTTTGAGGCCATTAAGCCAAAACAGACAATATATTGATTTGTGCGAGCTCATGCTATTACAAATTATATTAGACCGATACACCAGCTTATAGATGAACATTAAGTGCCACATAGAACAAAATGTTATGCTATGTGAGCCACCTCTTAAACCCAAGATGAAACCAAGTGCTACATGGTGTGAGCCATCTCTTAAATTTTTAGTGGCCACTTATAGAATTCTATCTATCCATTGGATGGTTATGAGTTAGGAAAAATAGCGAGAATATCAATTACTTAAGTCATGGAGATCATAAAACCCCTTAAGTACAGTGGTGCTTAACTTTTAAACATCAATACGCTTTTAGATGTAATGATTGAAATTTCATCAGAAACTTCGAAGTCAAGCATGTTTCTATGGGATCACTTAAGGGAGGAGTGACCTTCTGGTTAGTTACACCGATGAGACAAAATCATGTTTTTGGACTATTCTTTGAGAATACTTGGAGGTTTTAAACTCGCAAACAAGTGACTAACGCATATAGCTAATAATATTTTTGGACTATTCTTTGCCTTGGGTAGCTATGTCTGTGTAATCTTTTATCTAAACTCTGCTCTAGTGTGCTAGGTTAAATCCATTACACTCAATAGCGCACGGATTCCCAGTTTGTTACCATTCACTTGAAAGGATGGACATGGACACATGTTGGTGAATCCTGATCAATAAGAGGGGGTAGAAATAACACTTATTCAACAGGTGATTGATATTTCTTTAAAAAATATGTAGCTCTAGATTAAAAGTACCCTTAACCCTTTTTATTCAGACTTGAGATTGGTATTGACAACCTTCTTAAAAATTAATATAATTTTTTTTGGATTGAGAATATAACTTTCTCTCATCTAAGCAATTCTTAATAAAAACAAACTTGAAAGAAATCCAACTATAAATAATATTCTTTTCTCCTAAAGAAAAAAATTTCATTATGGTATCCTAACTATAAAATGATTAAGATGGGTCTCAAAGCCTTTAATTAGATATGTTTTAAAATTCATGTAATATTAATTACTTAATTACCGCACTCATCTCAATAAATACTAGGGTTTTTATATTTATACCAAATTTTAATAAGTTCTACATTTTGGATAATTTTTTTTCCTAGAGAAATTATTGAAGCACCATTGCACAAGTTCCATAAATGAATCAGGATGCCATGAAGCTGTGTAAAAACTCTATCGACAAAGAAGTCTAAACAATAAAACTCTATTAGCCAATATATCTTCATTTATTAGTCCATGAGAAACAAAACATTAGATTTGCTTATTTTACAATGTAGCTCATTTATTAAATATATGCATAATATTTGGAAGATTCTTAAACTAATGGTCTTTCAAGCTTCACTATCAAGATATACATAGCTATTTTATAAAATGACAAATATGTTGGTTCTAAAAAAAATTAAGTTGCATTTCCCCCCCTTACTATATATATAAAAAATGTATAGGCCTCTTAAAAAATGCTGCTTCTGAGAATGAAAGATTTTTTAATATAAGATCAAACTTTTGAATATCTCCCAGTTTCAAGATAAGATTCAGCCTCTTTTTGGTTCTTTCATCATCATGTTGAGTCGTAAGAGCAAATGAGGCTTTCCTAGTTTCATGATAGATGTAGTACTCGATACTATCACAAAATTTCTCCATTTTTCTGACACCTTCTCGGTGACATTTCCATGGTTAATTCGCTATAAATCTTAGTTTAGTTTCACATTTAAAAAACATCCATGTCTGTGTAGTTTAAATAAAATGATTTTGTTCTGCTATTTTCCCATTTACCATTTCCTTTTACAGCAGGCATCTACCATTGTTGAAATTTTCTACATCCTCATAACTTTTTTTCTTAACTCTGATAATATGATTTATTATTTATACATTATAAACTTGCTTCAATTTCTGTTGGTAGTATAATTCATTTCACAAAAGTCATTGTTTTGTAGGTATCTAGAGCCCTTGTCGGTTGCATTGGAGAATCTAAACTGGTCCTTAGTTCAGCCATTGCTGTCATCTTCATATGTTGGATATGGAACTTCTTCCTTGGAACAGGTATTAGTTTCCTTTCTTCTACTCTCTAGCAGTATGCACTGTGCTTCTTAACTTGCAATATAGATCATTATTTTATTTTATTTTTATTTCAATTTTTATTTTGTTTTATTTACGTTTTGAATTGAAACAAAATATGTTTAACATATTTGATTAAGATGTGATTGCTTTTAAAAACGCTCAAACAACTAAAAGTTGTTTCGGGTGTTTTAAAAAAAATTAATTTGTTTTTAGAAACAAAAAGAAAAAATATCTAAGAAGCACACTAATCAAAAATGTTTTTAAAAATAAAAAAATAATAATAAGATTGAACCCGATAAAGCCCTTAGTTCTCAGTTTCGATGATGGTTCTTGAGCCATCATTAGCAAGAGGCTAGCACGGTAAAGTTTGGATTTAGGAGGGGGCCCAAGGAAGCACTACAATCCCCAGAAAAAAATAAAAAGAAGGTGGACAAATGATCTTCTAGTTGTTTTTCTTGCCTTCCCGCATTTTTCTTGCTGGTTTTCTTGCCTGCCCGCATTGTATTTTCCAACCGATCCCAGTTTCTCCCACGGGCGCATGAGTGTTTGTGGTGCTCTAGACCTGCTGCCTTGCCCGCTCTCAGCATCAGACTTCAAGGTTTACTTTGAGGTATTTTCAATGTGCGTGATTGTGAATGGAATGCCAGTTAAATAATATTATTTTGAAAATTAGTAAATTAAAAAAATAATACCTATTAATGTTTCTGAACTAGTATGATTCAGAACTTTGTTTGGTTTGATTAGTTTTCATTTAATCAATAGTGAAAAAAAAGAAGTGCTTCAATATATTTATATATTAAATATCATTTACTTATAAATTGTGTTCTACCATGTTAAAAAATTTGTACTATGAAATAGTTGTCATTAAAATTATTGGACTAAAAAGTTGTTCATTTGGCTGTCAAACATATTTTGCTTGTTTTCTTATTTGGTTGCAATTTTGTAATCTAAATTTTGATAAAAGGGCTTATTTAAAAAAATTTTCAATATTTTTTAAATCTCTTTTTTTTGTGTAGAAAATATATTTAATTACAAATTTTTAATATAAATTTTGATGAAAGTAAAATTTTAATCAATTAAATTGAATTTTATTGTATAAAGTATAAATTTTTATTAATTATTTATATATTATATTATTTAAAAGGTTTAAATTTTGACTTTCTTTTTTGCCCAATTTATATTATTAAACTTAAAAAAATTATATTTACAGAAAAATATTAATTTGAAGAAAAGATATACATTAATCAATATGAACCAATTTGATAATTTAATATAATGTAAACATAATTTTATTTAGACACTTACTGGCATAAACAAATTTGTGCCCCATCTTTAAAAGATTTTTGGCTCCGTATCTGAGCACAGTTGATCGATAGCGTAAGCATTATTTGACAAGCTAAAAATTATGCTTTCACATTGGGGATGGAAAGATGGAGGTAAACCTAGCAGCATCATTGTACGATGTGCGACTTGAGAATGGGGCCACTGTTATGATTTTGTTTGCTACTTGGCTTCTTACCTATACAATGCAAAATAAATATTGTATTTATGGCAAAGCGTCAACATCACTACAAACATTAAATGAAAAATTTGTCCATCAGGTTTATTGATTTGAAAGAAAAACATGTACACACGTTATTGCCTACCATAACTTAAGGGTATATATTATACTTCTTTGGGATAATTACCTACATAGCACTTAAACATTGCTATTTAAAAAATTAGCACCTTGATGATATTTTGAACTATTAAACATATCCATTTACGCGTGCCACAATCAAATCATTGGGAATTGGATAAAATAATGAAATGGTAAGTAAAAAATAATGCATCCAATAACAAGTCATTCATCTTCACCTAGTCATGTTGATGGTCCATTCAGCATACAAAGACTATAATATTTGAATGAACTTTTGGGGCCCACTGTTGTCAATCAACAACTCACAACTTCACAAAAGGAATACAAAATTTTTTTTGCAATTTATTCAACATAGGGGCTGTTTTTTTGGCCACCAATCAATGCATAGTGAGCCCCATTAATTTTCTAAAGCTGAAAAATAATTTTTAAGGCCACTAAATGTCAGTATTTGAGTGTCACAAAAGCAAAAAGCTTTGGAACCAACAATTATCATCCACTATCAGCTATTTGTCTTGCAAATTAAAACTTCTAGATGATGGAGAAAATACCCCATTCATGCCACTGCATCCAAAAGCATGCAAATGTAGTGAAAAGGGTGACAATGCATTCAAAAAAATGGTGCCAACATATTAAATCATACAGAATGCATATAACTACCATAAATGAAGAACAAATCACCTCTCTGCCCATAGATGACTCATAAGTGTCACCTTTCTGCCCATATGTGACTCATAAGTGTCAATATTCTTGTTAATGCATTAAAATTTGTGTTGACACATTAATAAGTATCATGTTGTACTCATTGTTTCTTTATGCCCAAATACTCTAGCTTGAGGTTCTAGTTGATGCCTTAGAGACTTAAAAAACGATTTGAATGTCCCTTTTGAGATTAAATTACCAAAATGCTCCCTAGGTCTCCTCCAATTGTTTGTAGTGGGGACCGAATTTGTAAGACAAATAGGCAAAGGACCTGAGTATGATTTTATTGACTTTCAGTTGATTTGTGTGTCCTAATAAATCATGTCAATATTCATAATAAAGTATGAATTGCGTCATAACTTATATTTCATCAAAACGGTTGCCTTGCGTACAACTTGAGATTGTAAGACCACTATTGGGTTTATTTGAATATTTGAGTTGTAAAGGGCTAAGCATCATGAAAGCCAAGACTATAACTCCCCAACTAAATAGAACAGGAAGTCCTATAGTTCAAATCATTTTAATTTTTATTTTCAAACATGAGACATTAGTCAAGAACGTAAATGACATATTTTGGGCTTTCTAATGCATATGATTGGGCTTAGGACAAAGCCATCAACCCTAGCAAACTAAATCTAAATCAATAAAATCAACTTACCTAAAAGATAAGGCCTGAAGGCTCATTAACTCACTTTTCTTATTCTCGAGGTTATAAGTTATAATTATGGGATTTTTAGTGAATGTAAGCCCTATGATAGTTAATCAAGGCATTGCCTCAATCTAAACTAAAATCGAGCCATCTTCCATATAAGGTTCGTTGTTAAGACAGCTACTAAGATTTGGTTGTCAGTGGCAATGGGTTGGTTGTGGTGACGATGTTCTACAATGATAGTTGTTTTTAGAGTAAAGTGCCAAAATAGTCCCCAACTATCTATATTGAGCCGTTTTAATCTCAGAGTTTATAGAAGTGTCAATATAGTCCCCAAGTTCTTTTAATTGGGGTTGAAATAGTCCCCATAAAGGACTATTAGTGCTTAATTTTAAAATAGTCAGAGGCTATTTTGGAACTTCCATAACTTTTGGGATTAAAACCGATCGACTATTTTGACACTTTACTCATTTTGTTTATAAATAATCAAAATATTTAATGATTGTTTTAAGTGTTTTAAAAATAACTCGATTTATTTTTAAAAACAAAAATAAAAATAGTTTAAAAAAGACTTACTAAACGAACACATTTAAAAAGCAATGAAAATTAAAAATTAAAAAAGATCCCTAATGGACCCTAAATTGTTGTCAGTTCAGGAACAAACCTGAATGCAAAATGCTTATGAAGAAAAGGGATGTATGAAATCCAAGGCATATGTCTCCCAAAATGTGATGTTAAAAGATTCACACTTTGAACAACCTGAACCAAATCATTGGGATAACGAGGAAGATCATATTGTTTTTGTGATGTTAATGTAATCCTTAACTATTTGATGTAATATGCCTCAAGTTCAATACTCATACAGTGTTTTGAAATTTCTGTACAAAATCATGATTCTTTTCGCCTGCTTTTGAGACTATTGTATTTTTCTACAAGGCATCAGTGAATTTTATGCCACTCACAGGGAAACCACACTATGATTTTTGCTTAAAATGCATTTCCTGATAGTTTTGTAAACCTTGGTGTGGCTGAATGTTCGCTGATTTCACTTACAAATGCTCACAATTGAGGCAATGTCTTTTACTTGGGGAAATTTACACACCTAGCACACAATTCTTATGTATTTACATATCTCACAACTAAACTTCAATACTTACATATATAGCACTTAGGTACTTTAGACTTATACGTGAAAAGGTGTATTTCACTTTTAAAAAAGGGTAATAATACTATTTTTGATGTGATATTAAAAATTTGATTGTTATGTGTGCAGATATGAAAGTTTAGGTGTGAGCTTTATAAATACATTAGAATTATGTATGTAAATGCCCCTTTAGTTAACTATAGGCTCCATGGTTAAGTGTCTGATCGGTTGTACTTGGACATTCTAGCATTGCTTCTTCTCACTTTCATAAAGTTTTACTCCAAATCTACTTACAGTTTCATTATATATTCTAAGGACGCCGTGGAGCTAAACCAGCTTATTGGCTATTTCATAAACAAGGAAAATTCTGAAGGTGTCGTGTTGCTTGGGCACAGTACTGGTTGCCAGGTAGTATCTAAAATTCAATTTACTCCTTGCAATAAAATATATATAAAGAATTTTTACAGGACAAAATTTAACTCGCTAGCTCTATCGTGTATGTGAATAGGACATTGTACATTATATGAGAACAAATTTTGCTTTCTCCAGAGCAGTTCGTGGAGTCATTTTGCAGGTACAATGACCATTTTACATGCAATTTATGTATTTAAAAATCTTCTTTGCAATTTCATTTTTGCAACCCATGTTACTTATATATTATGAAGATATTGTGAAATAATGATTACTTGATAGGTTATAAATAATAGCCAGATTATGTTGCAACTTTAATCCAGATCTCTCTGTATGAGAAATGATTTGTGCAAAAACACATGATAATATGGATCAAAATCCTCTAACTCAAATAGTAAATTTGATAAGCTAACCTAGAGTGTTCTTTTCTTTTCTAACAAATTTCCTGTCATGTAGTGAGGTTCTTAATACTCTTTGCCCGCCGATAGGGTTTATGCGTACTTTAGAACATGGCTCATATTATAATTCTCTAAATTTTTAGTTTGAAACACAAATATAACCGATACAAAAATTGGTGAGCTGGCTGCACTACTTATCATTGTTGAATTTTCATTATAGATGCGGTGTTTGTTGAACCTAAGATTTTGATAGATTGGCAAGATCCCTTTTAGCATAAAAAAATATTTTTGTGGTGCTATCAATGTTTTTAACTTCATTCGGGTGACTCTTCCTGTCATTTAAAATTGTCTCACACCAAGTTAAGGTAATTCTAGTTTCTCAAAATTTGTGTCACGATCCTGCCCAAGAGCTAGGAATATCAAGGCAAGAACATACAGTCAAACAAAAAAAATTAACTATCCAAACATTTTTATTTCATAATTAAACCTAATTCAAAACACGAATGGGTCATTCTATTTAATAAAACTTTAATTAACAAAGAGTTCCTACAAATTTTAATTTTTTACAATTGGCAGAAACTAAAAATTAAAATGCAATACCTATCCGATTGAGCTCCTCGATGTATGTACACTCTCTAGGATTCATTTATTCTCTAGCTATTTTTTCTGAGAATATTAGCAATTGAAGATATGAATTAAATTATTTAATGAGTAAAATGTCTCTAAATTATAATAAATATTTATTTTAAAAAACTGCAAACACTTAGAGGAAGATAATAAAGAAATTCTACTAAGTGTTTATTTCAATTATATTATCCATCAGGAGAGTCATCACTAAACGTATACTAAAAATATATGTTTAACATTTCTAAAACTCATCAAAAAGATAGACACCATTTCCATTTTCATTTCTATTTTACGTGCACGAGTACATTGGATTCCCTGTTGGTACCATCTTACGGTGACTCCACATATGCATGCATATATCATATTTTAATTTTTTATTTTATTTAACCTTTGAATAATATGAATTTTGCATTGTAAAAAAAAAGTGCTAAAAACAGTTGCGACTGCTTTCATAAATAAAAAGAACTATTACAAAATAAAAATATATTTACTCACTGATTAGTTTGACTCACGCCTTCAGCTTCTAATAATTTTTCAGGAAAAGTACCTAGAGAATAAATAGATTCTAGAGAGTGTGTACAATGTCGAGGACCTCAGAATGATAAGTATTACATTTTGGCTTTTATTTTTTGGCAGTTGTTAAAAATTAAATTTTTATGAACTGTTTGTAAATTAAAGTTTTATGAAATATAATGTTTTTTTAATATGTTGTAGATTAGATTTAATTGTGAAATGAAACTTAGTTATTTTTTTCTATTTGAGAGGGTGTTCTCGCCTTAGTATTTCAAACTCTCAAACCAGGTCGTGATAATATAGGAAAGGTTTACCACCTATGCGTATGCCCAAGTTCATGTCAGTCTACATTATTAAGGTCAACTTTGGCTCGTTGCTTGAATTCAAAGGACGGTCAAATTGCAGTAGATTCCTAGCAATTTTTGTTGGCAGCTGGGATTGGTCATCATCAAAGGAAAACTTGATCCATTTATAAAGCTTTCAGCATATTAATGTATGAAAAAGTGTCCTAATATGAATATATATGCTTCATTCTCAGTATTTTCTCCTCATTATATATTTTTAATCATTTTCAATAATTTTGGTGGGTTACTCAAATTTTTAGCAAGAAAATGAAGGTTGTGTCTCAAAATATGTGTAAGCTAGTACAGGAATTCTCAAAATATTTTCTAAAAAATGTTTAAGATTTGTCTCATACCTTTTAGGATTATTTGTTAATTTTATTTTTTCTTTTCAATTTTATTTCCAAATTAGTCCATTTTTAATTAAAAAATCTCATAAAATATTAGAGCTTTTCTTATCTGCTTGACTCACTCGAGAGCTTATGCGATGGACATGATAAAGTTTTCAAACCATAGAATGATTTTGTAATGCTTAGAGAGATATAGGAACTGCCTAGCGTCGGTTCAATTGAACGGATGCTAGTGGTTCCTCATTATTAAAATGTGGGTCAAGGCAAAGGGAGGAAGTGAAGTTGAATTGAGCGATCGAGAGCGAAAGGGTGAGACGAGTGAGGGGGAGGCAAAGAAGATGTGGATCAGTCACTTTAAAGAGGCACGAGCAAAGCAGCGAGCAAGAGATGAGATCGAACAAGTTGTGGATGTCCCGAGCAAGAAGCAAATAACAAGGCAGATGGGTGCAGCATGCGGGCCTCACAGGAACCTAGATGGTGATTAGATGCTTGAGTTGTGCTCTCAGTTTCCTAGAATATTATTAAATGTTTAAACCACCGTGGGAATACTAACAATGTTCATGTTGATTACGACACACCTGTAACACTAAAACCAGCAGTATTAAAGTCACGGCTAAGCCGCAAAAATAGCGACACAAACACTCAACAAAATATATAATGATGCATTTATCAGTCTGAATGAACCAGAAGTCCATATCACGACAATCACTGTGTTCTGCAGTTCTTACTGCATAACAATAATAAAATTTAACAAAACTGCTCTAATGGCCAATCTGATCCTATTTTGTGCGTGACTTCACGCTCCTTGTATAAAGCATGACTGTCAAAACCATCAATGAAGAGAATACATAAACATGCAATGTGATAAGGTAAATAAAACCCTATGTTTCAAGAAGTTGGCATATACAATCGTAAAGCTCTCTCTAATTGTTGCATTTGGGGATGCACATAATATTAACTAGGGCTGTCAAAAAAACTCGTTGTTCATGAACAGCTCGTGTTCGACTTGTTAAGTAGCTCATGTTCGGCTCGTTCGTTAAGTAAAGAGCCGAACACAAACAAATTTTTAAAGTTTGAATTATAAACGAGACGAACACGAACAACTCTTTGTTCTTTCGTGTTCGGCTCGAAATAAATATATATATATATTATTTATATCTAAGTTTAAAACGTACATGTTTATGTGGTAATCTGGTTATGTGCATTCTTTTGCATATATTTGGTTCAGGTTCGAATCTAACGCTCTACATCTATTTTTTCAGTTTAATTTTAACGAGTCAATTTCGAGCCGAACACGAATATTTAAATAGTGTCGAACACGAACACACTGTTCACGAGCAGGTTTCGAAAGTGCCGAACACGAACACACTGTTCACGAGCAGGTTTCGAACACGAGCCAATTTCGAACACGAATAATTTCGAACGAGCTCGCTCAAGCTCGGCTCGTTTACAGTCCTAATCTTAACCCTGTAGAGAAAATTTTCGAAGTGATCCCCCATTTTTTTGTAACGATTTATATAGTCACAAAGTCTATAAAAGTGTCCGTTTAAATTGTAGACTATTTTAAGTCGTTAAAATCATTTTTCATGGAGACTATTTCAACCAACATTAAAATTGTCTAGGGATTAATTTAACACGTTTAGAGGCTCTGGGACTAAACTAGTCTCATGTAAATAGCAGAGGATTATTTTGATACTTTATACTAAGCCTATATTAGCAAAGAATTTATTTAAATAAATTAGACCCTCATCCTCTTACAATGGGACAACTTAACTTTTACACCATTATACTAAGCCTATATTAGCAAAGAATTTATTTAAATAAATTAGACCCTCATCCTCTTACAATGGGACAACTTAACTTTTACACCATTATACTAAGCCTATATTAGCAAAGAATTTATTTAAATAAATTAGACCCTCATCCTCTTACAATGGGACAACTTAACTTTTACACCAAGGATGACTATCTAACTAAAAAATTTATTGTTACCTACTACAAAATGAATCAAATAGTTACAATAGATTAGTATTTATGGTTCTCATGCTCTTTATTTGACTATCCTCAGACCCGCGACAGTTCATTATAACCTCGATCTTATAGCTTTATGATCTTTTAGGGCTACTTCTTTGATGACTATTGAGCAGAATTAATTAAGTTATGGCATTGTTAAATAGGCTCCAGTAAGTGATCGGGAATATCGTGCAACGCTACCTGAAACTGCTGAAATGATAGACTTAGCTCTAAGCATGATGAATGAAGGCCGGTCAATGGATTTAATGCCTCGAGAAGCAAATCCAGATGCACCAATTACAGCCTACAGGTGCGTCATATTATTTTAGTTCATTTTTATTTTTCTCTTGTTCATTAGATTAAGTTTTTGTTAATATATCGCCATGATTTTATCTTTATTGCCTTTTTTTGTTATGTTGCCTTTATAGGCAGAGGTGTTGTAATCTTTATTTTAATAGTTTTATTCATTCAAAATCTTTGCACTGATAGCTTTCATTAATGAAGGGGTAATAAAATTTACACTTTATTAAAATGGTTTATTTTAGGTTCATTTTCATGTCCAAGTTACTGGCCATCTTAATTTCTTAAATCCTCTATCATTTCTCTTCTTATCTGTTTCTCTTCATAAATATCTACTTCTAGGTACTTTATATGTTGGGCTCTTCTCTGCCTGTCATTTTGTAAACCATTTACGGCTTTACTTTTTCTCAGAAGCTGCTGGATATATTATCTTTTTCTTCTGCTTCTTGAATAATAGCACAATGGACAAACTTCTGGCTCTACCACCAATTCCTCTTTACAACATTTTGCTATGCAAACCTTCTAGGGGTTCCATTGATTAAATAGGGAATGAAAAGGAGGGCCCCTATTATACTTTTACATGCTAGCAGCTGAAACACTGCTATTTACAAATCTAGCACCTTCTTTCATTCATTTTTCAAATTCTCACTCAAATATAAAAATTCATGATAAAACCCCAACCTATATTTTATATTTTTATCAAATTCTCAATGATTTGATCGTGACACATGTAAATACTTTGGTTCGATAGTCAAAAATATCAATTGGGTTATAGATTTTGTAAATAACAATGTTTCAGGTGTTATGTATGTAATTATCTCAATTTTTTAACTGAAACTTTTTTAGTGCATTTATTTATATTGAATTCATATGTGTATTTAGTTATATGCATGCATTAATTGTAAGAAGTTGAATGTAAACTAATGATATAATTTAAAATTCTTTAAGGAGAGTTTAGCTTTCTTGTTATGCTTTTTTTTTGGGAAAAAAGCCCAATGACTAATATATTAAAGTGAAAAGATACATATAGGTTGTATGAGTGGGTCCAAAAAATAGACACCAAACTCACACACTACAACACACATAAAAAAGTCAAAAAGGGTACATATAAAAATAAAAAAACCACCAGGGTGCAGAAAAATTGAGGGTCATCCCAATTTAGTCCAGCCCCTGCCTCTAGTTTTCGGAAGGGATCTAGTTAATAAATTGGTAAGGTGCGTACTGTTACCCAAAATAACCAAAGTATCATCCATAAGATTCCTAAGCTCAAGTAGATCTTCATTCTTCTTCCCCCTGGAATTGTAAACCTGTTATTTTCTTTTCGAAGAATCAGTCTGATGAGGTTGAGAGCTTGTTGACCTCACTTTTGGTTGAGGTCTAGAAAACTTCTTTAATAGCCTAGGTCTAGCCATAGGACTTTCCTATTGACTAGTCTTAGAAAATTAGAAGAGGTACCCCACCATTTTTGATTATCAGTTTGAACGCTATCCTTTGTTGGTAATAGTCATTCAGTATTGTTTTCTATAGGGTTTGAAGGTGCCAACATCACATCAATCGCAGGAACAGTAACAGTAGTGTCAAGGGAGGGTTC
Source organism: Phalaenopsis equestris (assembly GCF_001263595.1). NCBI lineage: Eukaryota > Viridiplantae > Streptophyta > Magnoliopsida > Asparagales > Orchidaceae > Phalaenopsis > Phalaenopsis equestris. The sequence goes on from NW_018164875.1 coordinate 737,953, forward strand.
AGAGGGGCAACAAACACCTCTTATCTGGTAGTATCTAACAGTAGTGTCAAGGGAGGGTCCAGAGGGGCAACAAACACCTCTTATCTGGTAGTATCATCCCCAGGTGGAACTAAAATGTCCAGAGCAGTGGGGTTAGCCCTCATCCTTATTCACTTGAACCTTATATTTCAACTTAGGATAGAGCTTGTGGTATTTATCAAGGTATGCCAAACATCTTACAGTCGGTACAATATGGAGGTTTGTATTTCATAACGATTTGTTGCCAATATGCATTATGAGTTATGTCCAGCTAAACTTCAGTAACATCAGGTAAATTAATATCTCTTTCCACAAGTATTCTGGCCACAGAAGGTCTGGTTAGATTAAAAGTAGGTAGATCTAGCTTCACAGAGTCCTCAAGGATATAGAATAGAGAATTTGATGATGAAAAAAGTGCAGCTTGAGACCAAGTAGACTAAACCATACCGGTACAGTGGGAGGTTCGTGACTTAGGTTGAAATCAAGAGACCTCTTGAGTAACTTCATTGATTTGTCTGCAATATTAAGATATTTCTTAGAGAAAATTCGAGTGTAGTCTTCAGCCACAGTCTTCAGCCACAGTTTAGTTGAATCAACACATGTCTCTCATCCATGAGTCTCACTCTCCACTTGCCTACTAGTTTAAGATCATCAGCACTTTTTCTAATAACTTTCATAGGTGGGTGTCCCCACTGAAATTTTCCAATAAGAGCAAACTTGAATTTCTCTATCAGGGTTGAAATTTTTAAGTCAAAGAAAAAGATTGTTGTTTTCTCAACTTTTCTACTTCTCTTCTTAACAAAAGGGCAATCATCTGTATCATCGCGGCAATCCTTATAACTTAAGGGAAAGAAAACGACCGACTCCACCTAAGATTACCCACAATGTGGGCAAATGAGGTTTTGTCCGGTTCAACCAAAGAAGAAGGGAGTGCCATCAGAGCAGGGAGATCTGTCGGCGTTCACCTGCTGTGAGGTCCCCGACACATAGACGAAACGAAGCTAGAGAATTTTTCGGGCAAGCACGGTGTCAAAACAGAAAACGAGCTGCAACAGAATCTGCGACAGACTACTGCAAAGTCCCCATATGCAACTGTCGGCATCGAAACCGGAGGACGCGAACGTGCGAAGAAGACGACGGAGAAGACGCAGACGCAAGCCGCACATTCGACGCAGACGCAAATGCGGACATGCGAAGTAGACGACGCACGCTCGCGAGACGCAGAAAGATGCGAGCCGTAGTCGACGTCGAAGCAGATGACGCAAGTTGACGGCGACGGAGAAAACACAACGAGGAGAAGACGGCGTCGAAGAAGACGCAATTAGGATCTGATGCGAAACGTCATAACAATTACTATGGTTCGTCATGAGTCGAAACCCTAGCAGAGCCGATAGCGGGAGAAGACGACACCATCATATATTATACATATATAGCTTCCTTGTTATGTTATATCATGACAATCGTATTGCTATTTATATTGTCAGTAATCCTATCTTTCAGGAGTGAAACAAAGATTTTGAAGTATGCAACCATTCTTTCATGGAAGATACTCTGTTTTTCCAAAAAAAAAAAATGCATTTTTCATATCTCCACCTCATAACATGTGGTAAATATATTTACTAAAACTCTAGGACAACTATATTTATTCCCATTTATGTAGCAAACTAGAGCTCATAAACATAAATGCCCCATCTTAAGAGGGAGTGTTGGCATATTTAGGCTTATTTAGTAGTATTTGTTTATTAGATGGGTTTTCTAATATTGGAAAGGTTATTTTAGATTGTTATGCTCATCATTGCTATTATTCCTTGTTAATTTATATTTTTGGGCATTTAAATACATACCACCCAATTACTATTTATTTACATATCTAACATTTAAAATGTACTTTTAACATTTATACCACCCAAATCTTTCATATCACATAAAAATTATCATTTTTTTAACTTTTAAATAGTGAAATACACCTTTCAATGCATGGGTGAGGTGAGATATATGTAAAAATTGAAGCTTAGGTGTTATATTTGTAAATTCATAGGCATAAAATGGTGCGTATGTCAATCTTTCTTATATTTTTATTGTGCTCTCATATATGCCTTATACACCCTTTTAAATGTTAATAATACATTGAAATCTCTTTTTTCTCCTCGAGATATAAAAGAGACCTTGTGTGGCGGCCGGAAACCTTTGTGATTTGTGCTTATTTATATGCATCCGACATCATTGAGGTCGTCCATAGGTTCTTCATTTCGGCTAATCTATTGCTGCTTTATTAAGGTACCACTCTCTTTGTGCATATATGGGCGATGACGACATGTTCAGCTCAGATCTTAGCGAAGATCAACTTAGGACAAAACTTGGTCATATGTCGAATACACCATGCCAGGTCAGGCGGTTGTCTTTATCTACTTTTCTTTCAATAAATTTAAGTATCCTTTACATATATTGCATTAATTTTTTATGTAAATAACACCTATACTTTGCTTTTTACATTTATACCATCCAAATCTTTCATATCACATAAAAAATACCTCCATTTTAACTTTTAAAAAGTGAAATACACTTTTTCATATATAAGTACGATGAAATGTATGTAAAAACTGAAGTTTAATCATATGTAAATATATAAGAATTGAATGGTATGTATGTCAATCTTTCTAGATTTAACTTATGAAAACCTAAACCTAGACCTGCATGTACATAATTTAATTTACTTCTTTCGACAAGATTGAATTAAAAACTTTGATAAGGTATTTTTACAAGCTTCTAAATAAGAAACATGTCCTGGGAAAATCTATATGAATTTTTGGCAGACTTGTAAAATTATCTACTACATCATTTGTCATTTTGGTTAATCAATTGTATTTCTGTTACATACCACACAATTCTTATGTATTTACATCTTTTTATATTTACACTTATATTGCCTTGATATTATAAAACTATGCATTAAAAAGTGTGTTTTCCTTTTAGGGGCGGTTTGGTAGCTGGTTTTAAGCAGGATTTATGCGGGATTTTGCATAAATCCTGCCAAATGGCCAAAACTCATCCATAAATACTTTGGTCTCTTAAATCCTAAAATGATGTCAGTTTGCAATAAATCCAAGATTTACTAAATCCTGTAATTCAAAATGAAACAAACTCTCATGTGGCGTTTTTGTCATGATTCATGTCATATTTTTCATCAGCTCTTTGCGGACCAAAAGGAGGACAAAAATGGGGGTCTTTGCACATCACAATCCCTTTGTTGCCTTCTCAGCTCTGACTGTGACTTGTATCGTGAGTGTTTGGTCGTGAGGGCAATTATTTTGGGTGAAACCAGTAGAGGGGAAGGGATGTTGGCAAACATTTTGAGCATGCAAGCTCTGCATGGATTATTGAAATGTGCACAAACTACAGTGTAGTTTTTTTATTATTTATTTTAGTAAATTGTTTGAAACTACACGTTAGTAATAATTGACCGACTGCTCATTGCAAGCTCGAGGTCCTGCTTGCTTGGAAAGCACATTCCTTCAATTAACTCTCAGGTATATCCACTCCGTATGGAGCAATGTGCTATTGGATGATCCATTGAATACAACTTCTTCATCCCATTCTCGTTGTCTTCTGACAAATATGAACGTAGTCATTATTGGAAATCATGGTACCTGCATCTTCAATATTTCTGATTGAGTAATACTTAATAAGGCCATGACCTGCCTAAACCAGGTTGTTGTGATGCAGGTTATCTTCTTAACTACTGTTTTAAAACCCATAGCTGAGTCATTGTTCATTGCCTCATAGTCTTCTCAGGCATTGCAAACTGTGTGATGTTATGTTTATAAGGGTATACAACAAATCGAGGCGATTGTGGCCTAGGGACAGTAGGTGTGGAAATAAAAATTTGCTTATCATGTTATGAAATGTTTTGCAGCATTGTCACAACGTCCATGGCTAGGCAGTCACTATAGTGAGTCTCCACTTCAACATAATCACTAATAATATCTGACGAGAAGCTTCAGTTAAAATGAGTCTACAAACCTCATCATCTGATATAAGTGATGCTATAAAACCCGTGCCAACATGGAAACGACTTGTTAAATTGACCATGTTACTATTTGGATCCAGTTGTAGAGTCCTTAAAATTTTTCACTTTGAATCTTCTAAGTTCGAATTACATGGAACTTGAATGGGTTGATTTTTTCTCTGAAATAAACAAACAGGAAATGTTCATCGACACTCGATTGTCAATTATAAAACAAGATCAAAGAAGCTAACTCTCAACTATAATTATAAAAAACCATACTGTGATACAAAAATGAATCCCGAAGTAGAGGTGGTAATGCTTAAAATCTTCAGAAAACACTAACGAACAACAAATCTGATAAACTTTTATCTCCACAACTGAATTTGAAATGAATAAGAAAACAGAAGGAATTTTAATGCAATTGATTGTAGTTGTTATAATTGATGTGTTCTAGAAAATTTGTGGCGGTAGAGTAACGGACTATCGTCTTAGTGTTGCACAAGAATTCAACACATACTCTGCGGTGATGACTCCAGAAGTTTTTACATTGAAAACCCGTTAGAGAAAAACCACGAGACTTGACCCAGTTGTGGAAATTCACTATTAATTAATGATTACAGAAATCTCGTCTCACAGACGGGAAAGGGTAACTATATTTTTTTTATTACAATGTCGACTAACGACATCTGGTTGGTGGTGATTGATGACGGTAGGTGGAGGTTGACGACGGTCGGCGGTGGTCAACGGCGGTCGGCGACGATTGGTGGTGATGCTGAGCCGCAGCTTCTCCTCAAGACCTCAGGCTCTCTCTCTAGACTTCCTCTCCTCTCATGAGAGGGGTGGAGCTCTATTTATAGTGTTCTGGGTACAATTAATGCAGGAATATGAACCATTTTAATCGAACGGTCCGGAGAGCTTCCATCGATCGTACAGCGTTTAATGGACATTTGAGTGTCTTAATTATGTCAGAATTGAGTGATATTGGGCTCGTTGGATTCGTCTTGTTGAGCCGCTCGATTTGAGTATAAACTTGTCATATTTGACAGTCGCTTTACTTTCCAAATGCATTCATAAATCTTCTATTTGTGGTTTAATGACTTGATCTGGGCTTGATTTGACTTGGATTGGGCTAGTTTTCATATTATTAGGTCCATCTCATTAAACAGGTCAGTTTGACTATAATTTTGCTGAAATCATAGCTCTGGATGATTTTTCATCAAGATTGAATGTTTCTTGCTTAAAATATCATCTTGAGATTTGTGTTATGCCTCGAGATTCGTGTTGAAAGATGAAAATTTGTTGGTGGTGTATCAATAATATATTTAAAATTAATAGTGACATAATCATTAGATATAATCAGGTAATAAAAAAAATTATGTTATGTCAACCATTGAGACTGAGGCTACCAATGAGAGAAGGAGGTGTGCAAATTTGTACTACCATTTAGCTGTGGCGAGAGAAGCAGCGGTGGGGTGGGTGGTTGCAATCGTTGGGAGAGAAATGCAGGCCTTGCTCCAATAGGAGAGCTAGGGGGGAACGTCATAAGAAGAATGAGAGGGGACCGGTGGCTCACTGCACCTAGAGAGAGAGAGAGAGAGAGAGAGAGAGAGAGAGGGAGAGAGAGAGCTACTCGGTGCAGTGGTGGCTGTGGCCAATCCTAGTGGGCTTGGTGGGGGCGGGTGGGGCGAGATTGGCTCCATCGAGAGAGCGAGAGCGAGAGCGACGGAAGAAACGAGCTAGCACTTGTGTGAGGGCGGGGTGCAGTAAAAGCCCTAATCTACATGGATAGCCAGTTGTCCATTTTTTGGGCAACTGTATCTATACTTTTGTTTTACTGTTCGCCTGATTTAATATAAATAATACCTTAAATAAAAATTTTTCCCTTATGAAATATATTAGGTGTTTAACTTAAAAGTAGAAATTGTGCTGTTGAGAGTCTTTCAATTAATGAAGCCTCAAGTTCATTAAGGCTTTGCTTGGATTGAAGAAAAGTGGGGAAATAGAATGAAATCTCAATAATTTTGAATCCATTAATCAAGCTTTACAGCCTTTGTTCATTTTTAAAATTCCTAGCATTTTCTTAGTAGGATTAGAAGCCATGGAATGTTCCTTGGAGGTGTATGTATTTGATACATACCGTTTACATGCAGGTGATCTTTTCTATGGCCGATGAGTATGTTCCAGAATATGTCGATAAGAAAGCACTAGTGCAAAGGTAAGACATTACGACGAAGTACCTTTGATTGATGTGGAAAAAGTTTTTTTTTTCCTTTTTTTTGAAAACTATTATGGATATTGATTATTTATTTCTCTTATGAAAAGTCAAACTATATGTTTCTTATAGCCATCACACTCTTAAGCTTTTCATCACATAAATTTCTGAAATGAAACAGGAAATTTATTGCCAACGAAAATGTGATGGCAGTTTATGAGGCAAAGTTAACATGAAAAAGCTGCTCGAAGTGGATTTATAAGTTTCTTAAAGGCATTTTCTTATAGAAAAGTGATGAAGTAGTCCCCTGGCTTTTTGTATGGAGTCATTTAAGTCTCAAAATCTATGCAAGTGTCAATTTAGTCATGGACTATTTTAGTATGTGTTGAAATAGTCCTCATGGATGACTCTTTTAACCCCGTCCCAGTTTATACAGGGGACTGATTTGTCATTTTATTGACTCTGAAGACTAAAATAGTCTCCTATAAACAGTCAGGGCTATTTTGGCAATTTACTCCATATTCTGAAGTGCAAGTTGGTAATCTTTACATATCTTTCTGCAGACTTTGCAGAGCCATGGGAGGTGCAGAGAAGGTTGAGATAGAACATGGAAACCATTCACTCTCCAACAGGGTTCAAGAAGCAGTGCAGGCTATCCTGGATTTTGTCAAGAGGGAGGGACCCAAAGGTTGGGATGATCCTTGGCATTAAATTCTATATTTGCATTTCTCAATTAAGTTTATCTTTAATTTATCTTCACTTTTTTTCAAATAATTTTTCAATGCTTCATTTTGTTTGTTTCCATTCTTTTACTTGTTACAGTGTAGATTTTGTAAATGTCTGCTTTCTATTGAATTTAAATTTTTGTGAGTGATAACTTGTTCCTTTTTCTCATTACTGGAGGGCCTAATTGTAATTTTTATTTAGAAACTAAGCTCTTCTATAATGTCTAAGTATTATCTTTGTCAGATTTTTTAGTAGCTTCTTCTTGTGATAATCTGAAATTTTGGCTGTTGTTTCTACCCATATTGGAACAGTAATTAATTTTAACTATCTTCATTGGGTGGGGACGTCTTTGTTTTTATAGATTTTTTGAGTGCTTGCCAATTTCTAAGCTAATATTGTAAAATCCCTATATGGTTTGGCCAAATTATAAATTAATTTTTTTTTAGTGTTCTAAAATTATGATTAAAAATGTGCTATAATTGAATTTGAATGGATAAAGTTAGGGTTTGTTGGATATGGCTATGGTTTGATTGCGTTTGATTTAAATTGGCTTTGCTTTGATTTTTAATGAGCAAAGTGCCAAAATAGTTTCTAGATGATTTGCATGAGGTGTTTTAGACCTAAGGTTTATAGAAGTTCTAAATTGATCCCTAGACTCATTAAAGTTGGGTCTGTAGTGGTGCTCCATATGGACTATTTTAGCTCTAATTTAAAGAGTTTATGGGCTAATTTAACACTTTTATAAATTATGGGACTAAAATGATCCCATGTGAATAATTGGGGACTACGAATGGGATAACAAAAGTGCCTACTGTATTAGATACAACCCCCTCTGAGTTAGGGCTAGAGGTCGACCAAACCAGAGACCAAGGTCAATTGAGTTGAGCAGAGCACTAATCTGCCTATTTCTACAACCTCACTCAAAGGAAGAGCCCATTATTGCTTGCCATTTCATGGGTGCCATTGAAGTTCCTTATTAGGGGTTGTGAACTAGTCGTAATGTAATCAGCGGAGCATGACCCTTTTGTTAATGAGTGTACTATCTATCAGACTAAGGTGTTTTACTTTGTCTTATAGCCTAGCCTAAATCTATTGATAAGAGCTCGTCGTTCGATGATCAATAGTCGATGGCCATATTATAATAGTCGAGCGACAGAGTCGATCCGATTGAATCAAGCCCGACCGACTCGTAGACCATCTGCAGCCGCCTGACAACTAATGCAGTGTGGTCGAACAAACAAACTTTGCCAAACCAAGACCCACCTATATCATCTAATCGAGTCATAGGGTTGTCGAATCGTAGGCCTATACTTGCAAAATACCCACCTCTTTAATAAATAGAGGGATTATTTTTTCAAAATGTGCTAATCAAGAATCTATATTATTGTTCATTATTGTGCACTCTACACACTTTGTCTCCCTCTCCTCTCATGTCTTATGCTATTTTCCTTGGGTCATTCACGGATAAATTCGCATTCAACAATTATAATGAAGGTTTCAAAAAATTACCACCTTTAACTAATAAAGTTAATTGAGATATATACCAATTATATGGTATTGGTGTTTTCAAAAGGTACAAATCTTTATGGTTAATTGCATCAATGTAAATAATGAAATCTCTACGACTCAGCATAAAAATGATTGAATGAGTTGATAATCTTAAGTTATAAACTAACTCGAGAAACAGCATGCGTTAAATTTAGAATTGATCAATTGAATGACTTGGGTCCATAGTATTTGAATTATGTGTTACATATATTATTTAAAGCTTATGCATTTATCTTATTAAATATCATGTCATAATTACTGGGATAGCTCTTTATTATATTTTAGTTATTGCATTAGACTTTATTAATCAAACTTATAATTTGTTATGAATGCTTCAAAAATAATTGTTGGAACCATGGCTGTTAAAAGTGCTCCTGAGTTTGGCTTATTAAGTAGCTCATGTTCAGTTTGTTTGTTAAGCAAGCGAGTCGAACACGAACAATATTTTTAAACACAATTTATAAACAAGTCAAACAAAAACAAAAATTCATTCGTTCCTGTTTGATTCCTTTTGACTTGAAATAATTAAATTATTATAAAAAACACAAAAATATTCTGAGAATATGCTCGAACAAATTAGCCAATATAGAAATAAAATGACCAACCCAACAGCAAAGCAAAGTAATTCCATGTTGCTCCCTTAGTTAATTGATCTGATTAGAAAGATAATTTAAATTATTCTGATTTCAATGTTTAAAAGCTTCCATGACATTCTTCAATTTATTACAAAGGGAAAATAAAGGATCAGCTTTAACATTCATATTCCAAGCTTCATGAACAATATCATAAAAGTCAAGTCATTTGCTTCAATAATTTTTATACAAAATCTATGCTATAAAACATATGATACTCCTAAATATATAAAAATGGGAGGAGGATCTAAATGAAATTATCCAAAAACTCTAAAAAAATAATGAGGAAAAAAATCCACTTACGAAGTATTTTAGAAAGCACTGTCAAGAAGGCATCATATAGGATTATTAATTTGATTGTTATACCAACTAAATTTATGAATGACTAGTATTTTATAATTCTAAAATATTAGAATTGAGAAGACAATTATTAAAATCAGTTAGCTTTGAAGGAATAGCAGGAATAGCAGGAAAACCACTTACCTGTTCACTAAATCTAAGAAAGAATACTATTAGAATCACCCAACAAAAGCCAATGATCATTAATATTATGAGCAAGATGAGCAATACAACTCCAAAAATCTTTTCTATGAGTAGTACCATCGTCGTCACAAATGCAAGTAATAAAAACATAACTGAAAAAGAGAAAGTAACATGAACATGAATGTATTGAGATTTAACTTCTGAAGCAGTAAAAGAAAGAATCTCATAATTTCATTTAATTCAAATACGACCATTATCAACAATATCAAAATTATTCATATTATCCTCATTATTAAAAAGACTAAACTTATTTATAGAAATATTATCACATATAGAAGAAAGACAGCTTAATTTCAATATGGCCAATTATATTAATCTTACTTTTTTTAAATCTTTGATTAATATAATTCCTATTATTACTTCTTCATCTATATGTAGGAGCCACAACATTAGACTGAACATGCACAACCTTAGGATGAAATTGAGGATCATGAGCAAAAGTACAATATATCTTATAGGGAATGAAGATCATAGCTACAAGCCTACATATCTCTTCAAAACAGTATGATATACCCTGACAAAATTCACCACAATAACCTAATAAATATATTTCCTGAATAAGCATATAAAATTCTACAACGGTCAAATTTCTAAATTAGCAAGAGGCAAAGACATAAGATTAGCAATTACACTGTAACTTGAAAATTAAATAACCCTCATTTACATAAAACTATCCCACAATAACCAAAATTTCTTAAGAGCTCCCCTAAATAATCATTCTGCAAATATCACATACAAGTCCCGTAATACCATTAATGAATTTTACAACACTTAAAAAGTTGCTGCTCTACTCTACACCATATACTAAACAACATTTGATACCTAAAAAAACAAATTGATACAGCTCTTCCATAACTTCATCAATCATCCATTACAACAAAACAAGTTACTTTCAAGTAACCAGTTTTTCTTTCAAGTAATCGGTATCTCTATATGGTCCAAACACAACTCGGAGTATCGGATCGCGGACCAGCGACTGTCCTATATATATAAAGCTTCTCAACAGGGCAGTCATCAGGCCTCAATTCCATTTGCCCTCCTCGCCGCTCGTCGATAACCTCCACATTAAGCCTCGGCATCCTCTTCGCCAGTAATCTACACGCCCCCAAGCTTACAGAGCAGGACGACATCCAAAGGGATCGCATTGTCTCGAGCTTCGCAGTATTTGCCAGAAGAGCCTCATCGCCAAATGGACAGTCTCGAATCTCCAGCTTTTTTAAGCTCTTACAACCCGATAAAATATAATGAAGACCTGCATCGCTATCTCCGGCGAAGGCAACCGAAAGCATCTTAACTCGATCTGCATGTGCTCCTATGGATTTGAACACGCGGTCGGTGAGACGTCCAGATACAGACAAACGGCGGAGGTCCTTGCATGCTTCGACGATGGCGCTGAAGCCAGCGTCGAGTGGTTGCCGAGTCAAGTAGTCCGGAGTATGCGGGTCCATGATGCAGAGGCGAAAACTCGTCAAATTGGGACTGTTCATGGCAACAGTGATAAGAGCAACGTTTGTCATCTGTTGACAAAAGTAGAGCACGGAGCGAAGCATCGGGCAACCTGCAGACACGCTCATGAGCCCACGCTCGGTGAGTGAGTAGTGTTCAGCACCATATGGATCAAATGGGAAAACTCGAAGCTCCTTAAGAAGCTTGCAAGATGATGCCACTGCTTCCAGGCCAACATCTTCTATCAAATCCATGACCTAAAAAGCATATTTCATAAATATTTCAACCTTTTAATAGCAAATGGCAATATCTTAACGAGCCGTTTGAGATCACTTTTGATTTTCATTTTTCATTTTTTTTTACGTTTTAATTTAAACAAAACATATTTGGTATCATATACCATGTTTAGTTGTTTTTCAAAACACTCTAAACAACTTTTAAATGTTTTTTAGTATTTTTAAAAAACAAACTAATTTACATTTAAAAACAAAAAATAAAATCATATAAAAATGCACTAAACAAATATGTTTTTAAAATAAAGTGAACCCAAACAAGTCCAAAGCATATACCAAGCAATAATAATAGTATCGAAACATGAATGAAAGGAAGCAATTGCGCATAAAAGTACTAACGCAATACAAGTAAATAACCATTTTGAACAGCTGGAGAAATAAGAAATGTATATTTTCCTGCCACACAATTCTCATGTATTTACACATCGTAACACCCGAATTTTTATATTTACACTATAGCACCTTCATATCATAAACCTACGCATGAGAAATTGTGCTTCAGTTTTAAAAAGACAGTGATGTTGATGTTTTAATGTAATATTAAGGATTTGAGTAGCGTGCATGTAAATATGAATGTTTAGGTGTTAGATATCGATGTTTTAATGTAATATTAAGGATTTGAGTAGTGTGCATGTAAATATGAATGTTTAGGTGTTAGATATCAAATACATGAGAATTATGTGGTATGTATGTAGATGCACTTACTTTCAATAGGTTTTACCCATTCTAAAAAGTTACACAATGACTAAGTTGGTGAGATCATAAGAACAAAAGAGGATGATACATGAGAATTATGTGGTATGTAGATAGATGCAGTTACTTTCAATAGGTTTTACCAATTCTAAAAAGTTACACAATGGCTAAGTTGGTGAGATCATAAGAACAAAAGAGGATG
>NW_018164875.1:750371-751798 GCF_001263595.1 Phalaenopsis equestris
TTTGGGGTCGTTGCCTCCACGGTACGGGCATCCTCTGTATCACTGCCTCCTCGACATACTCATATGTTAGGCCACAACCTTTACGACACGCCCATCCCTCAAGTCATTGTTTCCTCAACACACATGTTTGTCACGTCGCTGCCTTCATGACATTCCCATTCCCTTAGTCACTGCCTCCTCGGCATACTCATCTGTCGAGCTTCTGCCTCCACGACATGTCCATTCCTCTGGTCATTGGCTCCTTGGCATGCCCATTTGTCGGGCCCTTGCCTCCACAACATGCTCATCCCTTTGGTCACTGCCTCGTCGACATACCCCTCAGTCGGACCTCTACCTTCGCGACATACCCACCCTTTCGAGCCACCGCCTCATCGACACACCAATCATTCGGCTCTCTGCTTCCACAACATTTCCACTCATTTGGGTCACTACTTCCACGACACGCCCATATATAGGGCCTATGCTTCTATGACATACCCATTTTTCTGGTTGTTATCTCCACGACACACCCACCCTTGTGAGCACTGTCCTATTGGCATACCCATCTGTCGGGTCAATGCCTTCACGACATACCCATTCTTCGGTTCACTGCCTCCATTGCAAACCTATCCATCGGTCATCTATCTCCACGACACGCCCACTCTTTAGGGTCACTACCTCAATGGAACACCCATCCATCGGGTCTCTGCCTCCACGACACGCCCACCCCTTCGAGTCACGACCACCACAACACACCCATATTTTTAGTTGTAGCCTCCACGATTTTCCCAACTTACCCAGTCACTACCTCCATGGCGTACTCACTCCCACTCATGCATGTTGCATATCTTGCATGTTTACATGTGTGCTCCGTGAGTGCCTCTAGGGTAAGGCGTGAATCCTTTTTATAGATATTTTTTACTTGATACAAACTCATTTGTAGTTGGTGTCTACTGGTTGCATGGCTCCCCGGGCAGATGTAATTTCTCTCCATAGGTAACATATTTTTACCGGTACATCACATTCGTGTGTGTCATGTTGCATGTAGCATCTCTGCATCCATTTGTATGAGGTGTGCTTTGCCGTTGTCGACACCCATTATGATTGATTCGTACATCAGCTGAACTATCACAATGTGAGCTTCTTGCAAGTTTGTTCGCTTGCCCATTCACCTTGATTGTTTGTCCTACTCGTTAGGAGAGTGACCCGTTTGTTGGTCGTGGCACTCAAACGAGCGTTGCCCGTGAGAATGCCTCCACCAGCAACAAATAGTATAACTGTGCTATGGATCCAAGGGTTCTAAAGTGTGTCGTATGCATCGCAAACCCTCATGTTATGGTCCACCATGTTAAAAATAGAAAAATGGATATTTTTACAATTATTATTATCCGCCTACTTTTAAAACTATGTAAGTTAAGTCATATATGAGTCACTTAAATGTCACTCTT
>NW_018164875.1:751898-754039 GCF_001263595.1 Phalaenopsis equestris
CTAAGTTGGTGAGATCATAAGAACAAAAGAGGATGATTTGGTACCCATAGGCGCTCCAGATTTTTACAACGAGTAATTAGCTTTGCAAGTTCCGCACTTGGCATTGTGGCATAGCTCAAATTCAGTGAGCTAAGTCCATCACAAACTGAGAAGATCGTTGGAAGGTACGCCGGAACAGCTTCGTACAATCCAGATAGGCTTTTCAGATTTTTGCACCCCGCAAATAAAGATTCGAGCTTGGTGAGAAGGTCTGGACGAGAATCCGCTGAAAACCTACCCGTTCCGAGGTCAACCAGCTGTGGGACCTTGACAAGAATGCTGACAAGCCGATCGAGAGGGACCATGTTATTGAGCCTGAGGGTCTTGAGATTAGAGCATCTACTTACAAGCCGTTCGAGGACTAACAAATTAACATCTCCATCGAGGCATGAAATGTTAAGAGATGTCAAAGAAGTAAAAGATTCGGGGAAATGGCTTAGCCAGTTACTGCAGTTATCTGCTATGGCATTCTCCTGCAGGTCCAACTCCCTCAAATTTCTGTAAAGATAAATAAATCAAAATAAAAGAAGCTAGTTGTTCATATACTGTATGCTAAAGGAATATAGAAACCGAAATTGAATTACATACCACACAACTCTTATGTATTTACACATCTATATTTAGAATCTATGCATTGCAAGGTGTGTCTCATTTTTAGAAAGTTAGTGATAGTGGTATTTTTCATGTAATCTCAAAGATTTTAAGGGTTATCTATGTAAATATTAAAGTTTTCGTGTTATATACTTAAATACATAAGAATTTTATGGTATGATGCAAATGCCCCAAACAGAAATAGAAAATGTTCAGGAGAGCAGAATTTCAATTTCCAGTACATAAACCTGAAACTGTATTTATATGAACTCTAAGATTACTGCCCAATCAATTTTCTATTCAAAAAGATTATCATTTTTAACAGAAACTCTATAAATTACTGTAGATTGTATATCATGCATATATTTTTGAGCTGCACCCATGCAAGCAAAGATGTTTTTTTTTTCAAAAAAAAACCCTATTTTTACACCATCAACTCCCTTGGTATTCTATCAAAAGCTACAATCACAAAAACCATGAGACAAAGAACATCAAGCGAAGCACAACACATGCCAATCAATTTAAGGATATAATCTATAAAACCTAACAAATCAATTTTTACTGCATTGGGGCTTACACCTCGCCCGGTAACAGCCAAAAAAACCTTAACATGAAGCATAAATCAGAGTACACAATCACGAATCCCTCACCTGCAATTTCTGGCAACCGATGCCAGTCCGGCGGTGCTGAATCCTTCGCACGAAGTAAGTGACAACACCTTAAAGTTGCGAAAATACCTCCCAATGAGCTCGAGGCAGTCATCAGCAACCACCATTCTCTTGAGCCGAAGCTCCTCCAGCTGCGGGCACGCCTCCACCAAAGCCTCAACCCACAAACCCGCCCCACCGCCCCAGCCACTCGGCACGAGGTTAAAATCAGCGAAGTGAGGCTTCCCCTTGATGCTCACGGCCCTCACCTCCGGAAACCGACGAAACACCATCTCCGGCGAAACAGCGTAGCAGTTTCCGACGAAGATCCTCCGCCGGCAACGCCGTTCGATCCCGTACCATCCGCGACAAACCAGCGAGATCGCGTTCCGGTCCACATCGCCCTCTACAAAAGAGAAGACGTACTCCCATACCTCGTCGGGAAACATCGCCGCCGCCGCCATCCATCCACCGCCGAGAAGACCCTCTCTCTCTCTCCCCCCTTCTGCCTTCTCACTCCGGAACTTGTTCTCTCTCTCTCTCTCCTGTTCAGGAGATGGTGTGGCTCGGATCGTGATGCGGAATGAGGAAATTTTGACACGTGGAGAATTGGAGGATAAGGGCCGTCGGATGGGTAGGGCCCGGCGTTCTTATCCTGTTTGCGACGAGGGACTAAAATGTAAATAGGATATTAAATGAGGTGAAAATTATTATAAATATATGTCATAATAATTTTTTAAACTTTGATTGGTGGGCTGCGCGGTTTGACTGCCGCATATTCGCTTCATATTTTAAATTAAGGCCCGCTTATTTATTTTCTTAAGAAAATATATTCAATGGAGGGATTAAAATGTAAAAAAAAAA
>NW_018164875.1:754139-766974 GCF_001263595.1 Phalaenopsis equestris
TTCCCTTTGGCATGCTTTAGATCCCTTGGATCTTTATGACAGAGCCGGTATGGCGACCCCGTCAAAGTCATACAATAGTCGGAGAGTTTACCTTGTGCACTCAGATGCTGGTCAGCACACTTTTTGTTAGATGATATGTTCAATTAGGATTTATGGCGCTAGATAGTCTTTTTTATACCTTTTATGTTTGACGATTGTTCTTTGCTGATTTGGTTGCTCTAGCCGTGCATCCTTCTTTTGTTATGTTATTTTGGTGTGCCTGCATTCTTGATATGCATGATAGTGTATTGTGGTGTTTTCTACTTGGAGTCGTGCCCAACACAAGCAGCTTGTCAATAATATTAATTCAAATATTATAATATTGAATGTGCTTATCATCTCATAATGAATAAAATTTAAATTACCCTTTCCAACAATTTCTCCTTCTTACACTAAATTTATGCTATCATTTATCCCGCACAGGCAGCTTGGTCTCTACAATATTATTAGCATACCAATAGGGCTATTTACATGCCTAATGCATGAATCCTTTTAGTTCTATTACCTAATTTTTTAGAATATTTAAACAAACTCTTGTCATCTCATATGTTATTATTATATATCCAAATTAAAATCAAAATCACATGCTAGACAGATTGAAACCCCTAAAATATAATGATCAATATTATTGATGAAAGGGGATTGAATGAGATCAAGCATGATTATGTTGTTACTTAGGTTTTATTTTCATTAATAAGTTATAATATAGTTCTTTTTTGTGATTACAATTCCAATATCATTATGATAATTCTCTCGCAACATTAACCAAAGAAAATATTCATTTTTTTTTACTTATGAAATCTCTATATTCTAATATCTTAATTTGAATTTAACTAATTGTTCTTCTCCTTTTTAATGGCCAAACTAACTTTGTTGTTAAAAATAAAAATAAAAAACTCAAATCCACCCAATCATGTTATAGCTAGTGGTACATCAACCTCCATGGTGGAAGGGCTCCATATCAAAAAGCTATAGCTCAAGAGATAGACTACTTGATGCCCATGATCAAGGTCAAGAATCCAAGATGAATAGTGGCCTTAACATTCATATGCTTTGCTACCCTACAGGAAATGTGATTTATAATTAACCTTTGAAATAGTATAAAAGACGATATTTGTCATAAAATAATTAGAATAAGATATGCAAGTAACCTTTGGATGCCACACTTACAATTGCATTCAAAACTCTAATGTTGAGCATGTTTAAAATGAATGCCCCCCTTGAAAGTCATGCATGAAGAGATAGAGGTACAAGACTTTTTTGAACAAATGATGAATTGGGCCAAAGTGGACGGTACATGCATTATAGGATCTACTCGGCCACATTGAGGTACATTCCATATACATTTATGTTCTTAATTAGTGTATATTTACTTTCAATTCTTTTCACTATGGACATAAGTCATTGCATTGATCAATTCTAAATTTAATGCTTGTTTTTCTCGAGTTATTTTATAGCTTAAAAATTATCAACTCATTCAATCATTTTTATGCTTAGTAATAGTGTTTTCATTGTTTTCATTGATGCAATTAACCATAGGAATTAGTACCTATAGAAAACATCAATACTATATGATTGGAGCATATCTCAATTAACTTTATTGGTTAAATGAGGTAATTTTTTTGAAGCCTTCATTATGATCAACATTTTCTTAAAAAAATTTAAAAGAGCGAGAAATAAGGAATTGCATCAACAGCTCAATGGTGCTCTTTAGACACCAAAATGATACAAAGATGTTACCAAATGAAAAATAAATTCTATCATAACACGTCCTTGGACCAATAAAGAAGTAAAAAATGGAATTAAAAAAGTATTTTTCACCTTTTCAAAAATATATTTTCAACAATTTATTTTTATCCAAACGAATTCTATATTTCTTTGCCTCCAAACATTAATCTTTGTGTTTTGTTCTTAATGGTAATGAAACATGTATCTTCCTTGCCATAATGACATTGGTTACTAATAGAGGTTTCAATTTGGGTTGATGGTTCGAGTTTGACCTAAATTTGTCCTGATCGAATATAAATGACTTGAATTGACCCTTATTTATCAATTAAAAAAAGACTAATTTGAACATAATCTGTCTGTAACACGAATGACCAAAATCAACCCACATAATCCATTTAACATAATACATAACATGTATCAGTGTTAATTTTGGATGAAGTCCAAGTCATATTTGTGTTGGCTGGTTAATCTGAAAAAAATTAAACGTGTCAGAGTTCTATATTCAAACACAACCCATAAGTTAATTGGGATGATCTATGTCTAATTTTTTTTATAAATTTGATTCAAATTGTATTGTCATGATGATTAAACTTTAAACACACGTGGTTACGAGATTGAACCACTATAAATTATGTTTTTCATCATGTGAAAATTAAATGTGTCAGAGTTCTATATTCAAACCCAACCCATAAGTTAATCGGGATGATCTATGTCTAATTTTTTTTTAAATCTGATTCAAATTGTATTGTCATGATGATTAAACTTTAAACACACGTGGTTACGAGATTGAACCAAAAATTAAACGTGTCAGAGTTCTATATTCAAACACAACCCATAAGTTAATTGGGATGATCTATGTCTAATTTTTTTTATAAATTTGATTCAAATTGTATTGTCATGATGATTAAACTTTAAACACACGTGGTTACGAGATTGAACCACTATAAATTATGTTTTTCATCATGTGATTAATATAAGATTTTTTTGTCACATCAACTTTCTTGTATTTGAAATATCTCCTTTAGTTTGTTGATTTACACTTGTCTCTTTACACATCATGATCCTAAATAGTTGTTTTCTCAAGTTGAAACTTGACTCCCTTGTTAAGAACATCAAACCAAATGAAAATAATCATAAAGAGTGATGATATTAATAATTCTTATCACTCCCAAATTTAAAAGATGATGGGCATAAATAATACGAGGCATTTCATAACAAACTTAATATTAACTTATGAGACAAACATCAAAAGCTATGATTAAGTAGAACATTTTTTTTCTATTTAAGAGGGAATGATTCTTAAATAGAATGTAATGAACTAACTATCAATTAATAAAAATGAAATGAACTAACCTAAAGTAGCTAATCCAAGTACCCAACGTATATAAGTTTAAATTTAACAAAAAAAAAAAAAACTAAAAATATGAATGACAATATAATGAATAATTGCTTGTGAATAATTTATTTTTTAGGTGATAATCCACCAATTAACTATTTATGATATGCTTAAAGATTGTATGAACAATTAATATGTCATATAAAGTCAATAGATAATTTCTATTTATTAAAACATAAATGATAATACAGGTGACATGCAATGAACATAAATAAAACACAACTTTACAATATAAAACATTACATGTTATAAATGATAAAAGAAAATCAAAATTTTTTATGATATATCACAATGTGATTATATTCATAATTTTTAAAATTAAAAGCAATAATCAATGCATTTATTTAATAATATATTCACATGCAACAATATCATACATATTCATGCATACCCAATTATAAATTATCTAATAAATTATAAAGTGTTTACAATTATCATAATATATTCTATACACATATAATATGCTAAGATGGCCTAAAAAAATAATCTTTTCACCCGCCTTTCAAAGACCAATGATTCTCTAGAGGCTCATTACTCTATAGGTCTATTAGTTTAATGTCAATCACATTAACATGAGGGTAATATTAGTATTCACTTTAATCAAATATATGCATTTTTTTTTATAAGTTGATTAAGTGTTATGACTAATAATCTGATATGATACAACCGAGGTAATTTCATATCAACTTGATGTAATTCAAATGAAAAATAATTATTTCTCATAAACTTAGACAATATATGCATGAAATAAGTTATGTAATCGTATGAAATGCTATAAGAGATTTAAATTTATTCATGATTTTAATACGAACAATTAAATTTTTATGAATCTATGAAAAAATGAGCATGCAAATATAAACTTGATTGATAAGCTATCATATATGTATAAAAATCTACAACAACTGTCAATGAAAATCCCATAAAAATAATTTTGAGCATTTACCTCTAACAAATGAAAATTAACTGCCTTATGACTAGTAGATCTAATTAGAGAAAACTAACTCAAAGAGTAACCCAATAACAACAAATTTGAATTAACTATGCCCTATGTTCAAATCATAAAATAATTTAAATAAATTGATGCAATAAATAAAAGAAATATTAGTTTTCCACAATAATAGTAATAAGATCATCAAACCTAAACTTTTTTTGGTGCATAACATCAATAATTTTTTTAAAAAAATTAAGAATATTAGAGAAAATTAACTAAAAAAAAGATTTAACTTGTACGTTTTTTTAATAAAGAACTATTATTAAACTATAATTTTTTTAATTTTTTTAGTAATGTGTCTAAATTGAATAATCATGTTCATTTTTTGCCAAATTAAAATTATCCTATTACAACTTTGGTTAAGTTAATATGGATTGAGATTTTTGACCATTTTAATACGCATGTGTAGTTTGGGTTGACTATGACAGATCATTTATGGGTTAATTATGAATCTAATTACTTCTGAACTAGATATAGATATCTCATCAAATGCAAAAAAGTGTTATAAACCAATCTAATATGATCAACCCCTCTTTTTTGCTTAAGACTTCATCTAGATCTGGTCGAATATATATTTTATTTTTTTGCATGATTTCCCTCTCATATTTGCAGGAGATATCAATATAAGGTGGGACAAAAATATAAATTTTATTGCCTCAAATTTCTAGGACAAGTCAATTATAATTTGCATTTTATAACAAATAAGAGACTCCATACAATAAATAATAATTAACTAATATAAAAAAGGGATTGCTTATATATCAACTAAGAAAAAAAAAAGACAATGATATCCTAACTCAAATATAGATTGCTTATATATCAACTAAGAAAAAAAAAAAAAGACAATGATATCCTAACTCAAATATAATTAAAATAGATTATATATTCATTAGGTTTTTTTTTATAATATTTACTTGATTATTTTTGTATTTTATCTAGCTCAAAAAAAAAATGATTTTAAAATCTTATATAAAAACAACTAGGTTATAATTAATAATTATTTATAGAATTATATTAGATAATGATTAACTATTTTATATGTTAAATTAAATTATTATTTTAATAATATAATTAAGAATAATTAGACTCAGTGGACAAAATTAAATATTTTAATTCATTATTTTTTTTATTAATTTTACTTGAAGAAAAATATGTTTGATTTGTCATAATATATCTAGTTATTTTTAAAAATATTTTAAATAAAAAAATAAAATAATCCCAAGGAAGCCCTTGTTCGATCGATAATCTCTTCTTCGGTTAGGTTGCACAAGATCCTTAATTCTCTTCTTCGGTTAGGTTGCACAAAGAGCCTGGGGAAGCTTTGGCGCACGCACGGATGGGAGAGAGAGAGCGAGGGATGACTGGTTGCAGCATCAGAGCTATCTGGATCCTTAATCTTCAAGATACCGTGGTATTCTCTCGGTGAGGCCGCCTAGCAGATCATTTCATTCCCCGTTGTCTTTTCACCTTTCGTTAGATATCCATCCTTCTAGGACGATTCGAAATTATCGAAGTAGGTTTCTGTTTTCATGATTATCCCTTGTTCCTTCCGATGGTCTGAACAGGAGATTTCCGGTGGTGGAGAAGCGTTGGCGATTGGCTTGCCAGAGGGAGAACGAGAGCTCCGGCAGCCACGAGGATGGTGGACGCGTAGAACCTTTGCTTCCAACCGATCCAGAGCTGGCTTCCGCATTTTCTGAGAGAAAGCGAAGGTTAATGAATATTTGACCTCCTTGAAGCCTGCCGTTCTAAGTGGTTCATACTATTTCAAAGAGCTTCTATACTTTGTTTTTAAATCTTGTCTTCCAGCAAACATTTATGTGGTTTTCACAACTCCTTAAGATTTTCCTATCGTCATATTATTGCATCCTTTTTCGTTAACGATCCTTATTTAGGGGGTGTTTGGCGGCAAGTGGCTTCTAGTAGTAGATATCGTAAATATAAATTCAGTAAACGCTGGAGGCTTTTTGAAACTGCTTGGCATAGTTGACATTAAATGGTTCAATCTTATAAACTATCCTACTAGTATTTTAGGTGCTTTCTGGCCACAGATGAGACTTAAGGTATTAGGATTTAGTGAATCCCGTAAATTCGGATTTACTAAATCCTGAATGGGTTAAATCCGGAAAACTATCTGGCAATGGATTTACTAAATCCTGTAAATCAGTAAAACCATTTGGCAATTCTGTCAGGATTAGCTGTTGGAGACACTTGAATGCCCACGAGGTTAAATTCATCAGTTCACGGGATTTACAGCCGAAATCCGTGGAATCCGGATTTACAACATTCTGGGATTTATTTTGTCCAAAATGACTGTCTGGCATGATTTCACTTAAATCCTACGTAAATCTGGGGTTAAATATGTTTACGTAAGGGGTTGTTTGGTAGCCTCCTATTAGTAGGATTTATTGGTTAGATTTACTAAATCAAATATGAAAATGCACAAGTTTCATGAATTTATGAAATTTTGGATTTAAGGTCTGGATTTTGACTTTGATTCATGTTAAATTTAGATTTATAAATCCAGCAAGGGGGTGGATTTAATAAATCCAGAATTTCTAAATCCTATTAATGTTAAATTCTTAATAGGATTTAATAGAATTTCTAAATCCTATTAATGTTTAATCCTTAATAGGATTTAACAAACACCCCCTTAAAGATTTAGAATCTTAATGAAGGAGAGGAAGATGCAATAAGCAGTGGAATAAATCTCTTAATTCGTGCTTCCCCAACATTTACGGAATTCAATATTTAGCCTAAAACAATAGGAAAAACGGGAATAAAGAAGGTTGTTTCTCAAAAAATTGTTTGGCAATATTTAACCCAAACCTATTATTTTTCAATTATGATATCATTATTAGATTTGGTTGGTGATTGAAGCATTATTTGTGAATTTTTTAAATTTTTTCTGGTACTCATGATACAACGAGAGGCTTTGCAGATATAAGGTGGCTTAGCATTTTAAGATGCTCGGTTGATTGGATCCCATGCTTTATATTAAGGTTCAACCGTATAAGATCCTTTTTTTCAATTTCATATTAATTGCCATATTTTCTAATTTCTTCTAATTATGAAGCTTTTCATTTGTCTTTTTTTATTCTTAATTTACTTAATTTGTTTAGCATTTCCAACATCTCTAATGCTTAGGCACCATCAATAACTAATCAAGCATGACAGAAATTCATAGTAAAGATTATGGATTTGGGGTTTGTTAAGTTTTTTTGGATACATTTAATGTTCTTTTTACTCTTGACATAGTTGTGATAGTTTATGACATGTGGCATTATAATTTTGGTTCGAGTTTATAGCTTGACTATCTCCACTTACTAGGTAACTTTCAAATCAACCTTGTTAAAATTCTAAACTACCCTTGGCAGGGAAGGCTCTGCTCGTGGCTATGGTATTCGTCTTAGTCATTCTACTCCAGATTCAGATTCATGGTCTGATGATCCTATCACTCGACACATTATAATGCTTCATATAAACAGAGAGGAAGGAGAAGAATACAAGCTGTGGCCTTTGGTGTTACATATAAAGGGTGTTTTTTATATCCTTGTTTTACCTTTGGTTGAACCTCAACAATATAAATTATATATGAGAATCTGTAGGCGCTCAGATTGTGGAAATGCTAGTGGAGGCGTTGACGGCCTTTCTTCTCTTCTACTTAATCTTCCTTGCATCACAGGGTATGGTAAGTTTGCAATTCATAAGTTCTTGCAATAATTTATTCTCTCCCTTTAAAATTCTGTAATATTAAAGGAAGTTGAGCAGCTGTCTCTATGGTTTATTAATAAAGAAAACTAAACAAACTTTTAGTTTTATCTTGTCTTGTCTAACTTTTTGCATAGGATGCATCATCTGCTTAGATTATTGCTTCTCTTTTGTTGGTGAAGCTGATACTAATGGGTATTAGGTTTATCGTGTCATTGTGTAAGTGTGAAGATCATGGATAACAATGGTTTCAAGCTATATTGTGGGAGGCAACTTAGGGAATGTTTGGGAACACTTTTGCTTTTTATTTTCAGTTAATTTTATTTTATTTTATTTTGTTTATGTTTTAATTTGAGACAAAACATGTTTGACATATTTGATTAAGATATGATTGCTTTTTGAGAACACTCAAAATATTTAAAAGTTCTTTAGGAGTTTTTTCAAAAACTTGATAATTTATTTTTAGAAATAAATAATAAAAATATGTAAAAAAAACACAAAAACATTTTTAAAAATAAAAACAAAAACAAAATATAAAATTGATTTCAAAGAAGCCCTTAGTCATTGATGCTCGTTCTAACTTCAATTTATTAGGTCTATGTGCTGCAAGCAGCTGGTGACCGGTGAGAATTGAGATGCTAATATATTGTTTTTAGTTTCTTTTGTATTTTTTTCTTACTTTCTTTTGTTGGATTCACAATGACAGACTTGCTATATGTAAAAGAAATCATAAATAAATTTTAATGTAAAATTTATGGAAATACTTTAATTCAATCTGTCATAGAGGCCTTTTATTTCAAAATGATAAATACCATTTATAATCAACAATCTAAATGCATTGCTTTATGATGGTGCAAAACCTTTTTTTCTTTTGGTGGTTGTGCAGCCCTTTGGTGTGCGCATGTTTGGGAAATTTGGGATGATCCTTATTGTCACCATGGTTCATATGAAGTTCTTTGATGTGAAACTATGACCAACATTACATGCATTTGCTTGGGTTTCCGAAGCTCATCGTGCTTGTTAATATTGCTATTAGTCTGTCGATCATGCTACTTTAACCATATTGAAAACATAAAGTTTGAAGTTTAGGCCCCAAATACCTTACCTCAAGTTGGTGAACCACCATAGTCCTTGCAAAATCATTATAGGTGGGTATGCTGAACATGCTTGTAAAGGCTCATGATGTGATAGTATTTTAAGGCTTCTGTTTTAGTGATTCCATAAATTTTCTGCAGACAGAATATTTAATTTTAATTGAGTTTTCCCCCCTGTCAATGGCTATGTTTTTTAAATATTTTTTTTGTTCATACTAGAATATTTGTTTGACATTTTCCTAATAAAATTTCTTAAATATTTGGCTGCTTCTCTTCAAAACTTTAGTTTTGTTGAGTAATTAATTTGATCTGGGAGGAATAGTACTTATTTGTTTTTATAGCTCCACATGCTTTCTTTCCTGTCATGGGGTATATAATGAAAATATTATTTTCTTTTTAGTGAAATGATAACGACTTGCTATTTTTTCTTCTCTCTATTAATGTTATTAGTAGTAATTTGCTCTACAAGATTGATTTTGATTTATGATAATATTCTGACACTCAACTTAGAAGTGCCAGTTCAAACCATAAATTCATAACCGTTTTATTTGGGGATTTTTTCTCTTCTGTTTGTTTGAGGTTCATATCATAGATATCTTATTTTGTGTATGAGCCTAAATTTCATTGTGTAGATGTTCATTTTTGATAGTTTCTTCTCGTGTTGCTATGGTAGTAGAATAGCTCTCCTGTTCATCCGGTATAATATTAATAATAAGGGGCGTTTACTTACATAACACACAATTCTTACGTATTTACATATCTTAAACTTGAATATTCAAATTTGCGCACACAACACTCAAATTTTTAATATCACAAAAAATAACACTATTACCACTTTTTAATAGGGAAATACGTCTTTTCATGCATTGGTTTAAAGCACCATAGTGCCATGTATGTAAATATGAAAGTTTAGGTGTGAGATATGTAAATACATAAGAATTGTGTGGTACATATGTAAATTTCCCTAATAATAATTATTTTTTTTAACATTTGTATTGGTTATTTATTTGCTGACATGCTCTTCTATATTATAGGGCTTGTGTTGTTGCACACACATTAGGGGACATAATTACCGGTGATTTGGCAGATCCTGAGGTTGTTTCAAGTTCATCTGCTTCTGTCGGTGGATTGCTTGATTCTCTGACCGGTAGCATCGGCATGGCAGGCATTTCTGCTAGAGCAAAACCTGCTTTGGCACCTGTTGTAGCTTTAACTACATCTGGTGCTTCATTGGTTGGTGCCGTCTTGTCCGATACTCCAAGAACTATTTCTAGACCTATCGACAAAGAAGTTCTTCGCACTTTTATTTCGGCCTCAATGCCCTTTGGTTGGTACTTTCTGTTATGGTATTTCTCATCTCATGCATTTAGATTTAACAGCTTCGTAGGAAAGTTTCATTAGTATCCGTATTTATCAATACATTTACAGGGACACCTCTTGACCTCAATTTTGCCAACATAGCTTCAATAAAGGCCAATGGATTTTCATCAGCGGATCCACCTCTGGCAGATCTTAAGCAACCTGCATGGAAACCTTACCTTTATAAAGGAAAGCAACGAATACTTTTTGCAATTCATGAGGTTGTCAATGCTGCTATGTATGATAGAGATGAAATTTCAGATGCTATATCAATCTCAGGTCAAATAAACTGTAGAGCTGAGTTAGAGGGACTGCCTGACGTTTCAGTTCCTCTAACTGGGCTGAAATCAGCTAATGTTGAAGTTCTGTCATTCCATCATTGTGCTCAAGTATCAGAACATGGACTTGATAAGCAAGCCTTCATGTTTTCTCCACCGCTTGGGAATTTCGTCTTGATTCGATATATAGCTTCATGTAGCCTTGATCCCCCAGTGAAAGGCTTCTACCAACTTTCGATGGTTTCGGAGGATGAAGGTGCATTTTTATTTAAATTAAGGTTAATGGAAGGCTATAAGGCTCCATTTTCTATGGATTTTTGTACTGTCACAATGCCATTTCCGAGAAGAAGAGTAGCTTCTTTTGATGGAAATCCTTCTATTGGAACTGTTGCAATGACAGAGCATTCTCTTGAGTGGAAAATCATAACAAGTGGTCGGGGTATCACTGGGAAAAGTATTGAGGCAACTTTTTCTGGAACAATTAAGTTTTTTCCGAGAAATCTCTCGAAAGGATCTGTTCTGAATAGATCAATTACTGGGAGAATAGTTGAGGAGGATAGTGACGTGGAACAGCATGCTCCCAATAGTATGGCTAATGTTGAGGAGTACTTAATGGAAGCAATGAGCAAGGATTTGCAAGCGGCAGAATTGGAGGAACCATTATGCTGGCAAGCATATAATTATGCTAAAGTAAGTTTGCCATGATTTTTCTTATTGGATTCCATGATTTTTAAACAAAATTTGAACTCTTTTTTTTTTTTTTGTATAGCCTAAAAGTTTTAATTAATGATAAGATATATTGAAGCAAAATAGTGCTGCTAGTCAATCGATATAAGGTCATCTCAAATACACTGACACTGCGGAGAAAATGTTAGTGTCCAAACAAACTCATGATATTGTAGTTAAGACAAAGTTAGAGCAATAACCGATAGAAATTGACTACATCAATACTAGTTAAAGAATGATTTGAGTGCACGATATATGAATTTAGTAGATATGAAGTTTTATTCCATCAATGTTATGGGTGGATTAATTGATTTATGGGTGTGATAGGTTTAATTATCTTGAATTTTTCGTGCAAATGAATGAGAATATCAATGAAGTAATTTTTAGGGCATGTTTGGTTCAGTATAAGTTTTATTAAATATAATTTTATGATTCATTTTCCAATTGGTCTTAGTAAATGTGGATGATATCAAAAAATGAAATTTAAGAGTCGTTTGAGTGCTCAATTCTTAAATATTGTCAAATTCCTTGGTTGTTCGCATTCTCTTTAAATTCCATAACACCAACTGAAACTTGGTGATAGAACTTGATTTTGTGCTAAAATTAAAAAAAAAGGTTAAATGAAGATTTAATGAATACAAATTTTAAATACCTTTTATAGTTTGTTTAGCTATTGGTTGAATAAAAACTCGCTTGAATAAGCGACACAAATTGCCTCTTTAGTTTAGTGACTAACGTTTTGAGTGGCTAGTGATCCTAATTGTTGAGAAAATATTATGGAAATTTTAAGTTGGATTTATAAAAGTGCAATTGCAATACCTATACTATATCGTGCAGAGCATTGGTGATGAATTAGTCATTTATAGACAAGTTGACAGATTGTGCAGATATGCGAATGATAAGATCGATATGTAGTAAAAAAAAGAAAGGGTTGATACAAATTGCCCCTTTTGTTGAGTGACTAACGTTTTGAGTGGCTAGTGATTGTAAGTGTTGAGAAATTATTATGGAGATTTTAAGTTAGATTTATAAAACTGCATTTACAATACCTACATTATATCGTGCAGAGCATGGGTTAATGAATTAGGGACCGTTTGGTTCGACTTCTGCTGCGCGGCGCGGCGTGCGACAGCGGCTTCGTCCCGCAGT
Organism: Phalaenopsis equestris; assembly: GCF_001263595.1. Lineage (NCBI taxonomy): Eukaryota > Viridiplantae > Streptophyta > Magnoliopsida > Asparagales > Orchidaceae > Phalaenopsis > Phalaenopsis equestris. Next base: position 766,611 of record NW_018164875.1, read on the forward strand.
CCACTGTTTGGTTCGAAGCTTTGCGGCAAAACTTTCGCAAAACGGATAGAAAGCGGGCCGCGATATTAACCCCGCGGCCCCGCTTTCCTCCGAACAATTGTCCCGCTTACCCCTTTCGTTTCTCTTCAGCCCTAACTACTTCCCTCGCGGCTCTCCTTCGTCCTCTTGCTTCGTAGCCCCCCGATCGACAGATCTGAGGTATAACGAGCAGTTTTCTTCTTCTAATCGCAGATATGAGAGAGCTTATGAGTTTTTTCGAATGTGATGTTTTCTCTTCTCATATCCTTCCTATTTCGGCGATTTTTTCTTTAGCGCATGGAACCTCTTTAGTTCTTTACCCCTTTCTTTCATCACTAGGGTTTTG
>NW_018164875.1:771217-772678 GCF_001263595.1 Phalaenopsis equestris
CGAAATGCAGCCATAAATATACTAGTGCATTACTATAACACGTATGTGGACCGTGAGCCGTGTTACACATCATCTCAGATTGGAGACAAATGGATGGGAGAAATGATTTCAGGACACCCAACGAGATTTCAAAACATCTTCCGCATGTCCGAGGGTGTTTTCAGTGATCTATTATTAGATCTAAAAACAACTCATGGACTTCATGGATCTTCTAGGACAACAGACCGTGAAGTATTGAGCATAACACTTTATATTTTATCACAGAACGAGTCAATGCGGGGAGCCATGGAACACTTCCAACACTCATCTGAAACAATAAGCAGATATTTCTCAGTTGGTTTGAGTTCTCTTGTCAGTCTAGCACAAGCCATAATAAAACCCACAGATCCAACGTTTGCAAGAACGCCAGTAGAGATTCGCAACGATGCCCAATACATGCCACATTTTAAGGTAGACATTCATACTTTAAATAAATATTACTGGGTTGTATATTGAAATGATTTCACTTATTCGTAAAGGGTTGCATCGGCGCAATCGATGAAACGCACGTTCATGCTAGGGTCCCATATAACGAGAAAGTTGCATTTATCGGCCGTTCCGGAAGCACAACTCAAAATATCATGACAGTATGTGATTTCAACATGTGTTTTACATTTGTAATGGCTGGATGGGAGGGCAGCGCACATGATAGTAGAATCTTTAAAATTGCCACGAGAAATCCGGAGTACAATTTTCCTCACCCACCGCATGGTTAGTTCCTTACTAATACAAGTAGAATTATTTTTGTATGCTCCCCTAAAGTTTTTAATTTTTCAGGGAAGTACTATTTGGTGGACGCTGGCTACCCAATGCAGAGGGGGTACCTTAAACCTTATCCTGACACAAGGTATCATTTTTCAGATTTTCAGAGAGCCAGCAATCGTACGAGAAATAGAAAAAATGTCTTTAATAAAAGATTCATCCTTACGAGGCGTTATTGAGAGGACTTTCGGAGTTTGGAAGAAAAAATAGGTCATACTTCGAGATATGTCACCTTATCCGTTTCCGACACAGGTGCAGGTAGTGTTAGCCACTATGGCCCTTTATAACTATATTAGGCGGCATCCAACTCGAGCTGATGTTGATTTCGAGCGTGTCGAGGTCAATGATGAGGAAGTACCAGTCGAAGCTTTTGAATACCGCATTGGTCAATCTCTATCAACAGAGGAGAACAACAATGCCTCAATTTGCACGAAAAATGGGGAAGGTGCGAATGAAATGAAAGCCCTTCGTGAGCAGATCACTACCTCATTAGTTGGAGAGTGATTATTTCGATTCAGATTTGCTGTAAACACAATATGATTAGGGGTCTGTGTTTGTTTTCAAACAAATATTTCAATTTTAATGATCTCCTTTTTCATTACCTAATATGTTAGTAATTATGTTTTATGCTGCATTGTTTTTCAGGATAAAATGACTTCT
>NW_018164875.1:772731-773304 GCF_001263595.1 Phalaenopsis equestris
AAGCACATAGCTATGGTAGGAAGTTTTATACATGCCCCCGAAGCATTGCCGATCAATGCAGATTTTTCCGATGGGCGGACAATTTCTCTGGTGCTTAGGATGACGTTGGTAGCGATTTGCGAGTTTCAGGTGACGAAGGGCAGACACGAGAGCTACAACGTGTCATTGTTAGAAATAACATTACCATTATGCTACTCGTCGTGGTCGTGGTTTTACAGTTTTTTTTCATTCTGCTTCTCCTAGCTAGTGATTGAGTTGCATTTGTGTACTCTGGGCTATTTTGGATGTACGAAACTGTATGAGTTCCTACGTCTTTATGTATGAAAACACGACTTCTCATGGCTTAAGGTGCATTTATGTATGTTACATTTTATGCTTCTAAAATATGTTTGTAAATTTTTATATGTATAGATGAATTAATATTTATATACATTGATATTTAGATAAAGATAAATTTTAAACCTATATGTGTTTAAAATTATAAAATATTTTTTGAAAAAAATGTATAAAAATGAATGTTGAAAACAATTTATTTCATTTAATTAAGTAAGAAATAATATTTTTATAAACTTT
>NW_018164875.1:773526-801653 GCF_001263595.1 Phalaenopsis equestris
CCTCTGCTGCTTCCCTACAGCTGCTTTCTGTTTGGCGCAGCTGCAGCTGCGCCAAAGTCCTTTATAGACAAGTTAAGTGTGACATATAGGAATGATAAGATCAATATGCAGTAAAAAAAAAAGGATTGATACATAATAATCAGATTAGAGAGACAATAAAAGTAGCACCTTAAATTATTTGATAGTGTAAAATATATTTAGGTGAGTTGAGCATGCGCAATGAAGGATTGAATGCACATTAATTAGAGTAGACAAAAGATTAGAAAGAAATAGTGGTTGACCAAAGTTAGTATTGTTAGGGGAAAAAAAGATTTTTTGAGTTAAAACTACATATATAACAATGGATGGAGGATCCATAAAAGCCAACCCTAAATTGTTGAGATAAAGATAATTATTATTTTTAATTCTACTTATGGATGTAATTCTTTGGCCTATGCGTATCCCTTGCACCCTTTGTTCCTCACCTGTGATTGTGATCACTCTTGTTGCTCTCCGTCTGCATTGCATTGAATTCCCACAATTGCATTTGTGCTTCCATTCCTAGTATCAATGTTGCCTAGCTTTGAGGCATGCTAGTCCTTTCTTAGCCAACGCTCCATCTATGGCCTTGGTGTCTAGTGCATTGTCATTCCTGTCTTTTGCTTTTCACCTACAATTTGTTAATTTTTATTCATTCTCTTCTGTTTGGCATTGTGCTTTTTTACCTTCTATGGCTCTTGATCATCTCGTGGTAACCATCTATCTTTTGGTTTGAATCCTCATTGCCTCCTTTGCCTGCTTCGTCCGGTGATCCTGCATAATGATGCTTCCCCATTCGCTGCTCCTGCACCTAGGATATCTATTGCTTTGGAATCTTCTTTAATAAGTGCTCTTTGTTCTTTCATTGAAGCTGTAAGCAGGAAGATTTGTTTTGCAATTCACCCTTTATTCCTCACCTGTGATTGTGATCACTCTTGTTGCTCTCCGTCTGCATTGCATTGAATTCCCACAATTGCATTTGTGCTTCCATTCCCAATATCAATGCTGCCTAGCTTTGAGGCATGCTAGTCCTTTCTTAGCCAACACTCCATCCATGGCCTTGGTGTCTAGGGCATTGTCATCCCTACATCATTCTTCTTTTGCTTTTCACCTACAATTTGTTAATTTTTATTCATTCTGTCATGTTTGGCATGGGGCTCTTTTACCGTCTATGGCTCTAGATCATCTCGTGGCAACCATCTATCTTTTGGTTTGAATGCTCATTGCCTCCTTTGCCTGCTTCATCCGGTGAGCCTACATAGTGATGCTTCCCCATTCGCTGCTCCTGCAACTAGGATATCTATTGCTTTGGTATCTTTTTTATTAAGTGCTCTTTGTTCTTTCATTGAAGCTGTAAGTAGGAAGATTTGTTTTGCAATTCAAACTTCTTACTCTTATTGAATTTCTATATATTTTCTTAATGTTCAATATCCGCTCATTATGAGCTATCTTCCATCTTTCATGATAAACTCGCTCTCTTTTTTCTGAGGAATAGATCCCTCAAATAGTGTCTCTATTCTCTTTCACTATTGTTAGCAAGTTTTTTTTTTTTATCCTAATCTTGAGACATGTGATAGATTTTTGTTTTATTTGCAATTGATTGGAGATTTTTTCATTGGGCTTGATTTTCACTGTATCCTTATCAAATTATGACTAGAAGTTGATTATTTAACATTTTTCTTAAAGAAGATCATACATTGTGGAATATTTTTTGATGCACATGCCTAAGTGATTTCTGTGCTTTGATTGTTTTGAGGAACCACCTATCAATCTAGTTTGTATTGCTTTTCCTTGGCTTTAAATTTACTACTTCAACTAATCTACTTTGTTTTCTCTTGTTCTCATTTTTGAAAAATCGCTTCAGTGGCTGCTATTATTGATAAGCTCTCTATTCTATTAGTGGCTAACGTCTTGGTTGTTGTTCTAACTACTTTTGATCTCGTTTGTAACACAAAATTTTGTATCAGTTTTAGAACCTGTCATTAAATTAGAGCCTTTCATATGCCCCCAGCCTAATGACATTACATCTACATACAAGATTATTGATCCAAATCTAGTAGATGTATTATCTCCTTATGATCATTTTATTTTTTGACATCTTGGTGATCTGGATTCATAATTTATAATTTGTGACTCTGATGTTAGTAGAATCTTATGAATCTGATGTTAGTATTTCTAGTACATATAAAAAAGCAGCCAATTTTCAAATTCTCTATACAAGAGGGGCATATATGATATCGAAGTTAACCCAAATCACGTAGGGAAAACAAATATTATTAGTTAAAAATAAATAGGGTTATAATTAAAGACCCTTGATATAGAAAATAAGGACACAAACACAAATATCCCGCTAGGACAAGGTTTGGAGGTGGTGGGCTGCGGTTCGAGGAGATGGAAATTGCGAGGTATAGGTGGTTGGGGGGTTGAGAGGTAGCTAGGGGAAGGCTGACCTGCGCTAGACAACAACAGGGAAATCGGAAGGGAGGTTACATGGTCACGACAGCAGGGGACTAGGGGTGTAGGTTTGTACGACGGTTGGACAGCATGCTAAGCGGCAATGAGCAAGTTTGGGAAGGGCGACAACAGGCTGGGGTGGCTGGGAAAGTAAGGGGAGGGGAGCGGAGGCGGCAGGGGACTGCGAGTTGTAGGAAAAACAATAAAGGGGTTGTTTTCTAGCAAGGCAACAAATACGATAAGGGCGGAGCCGAAAGAATGGTTACGGGAGAGAGGAAAGCGAGGATAAATCTCCTAGCCACCGCCGTAACATTCATCCATTTTGATGTGAATGAAATATGTGAGATTTTCTTTTCTATAAATTCACATTTTATTGCATATTTATGATAACATGACACTTGTAGAATTTTTTTTATTGTGTTTTGCAGTTTACAAGGGATTAAGCCATTTGGGAGAGAAAAAGAGGCAAATTGGGGAACCAAATTAGGAAAAAAAGAAAGTTTGGTCTACGCACCCACGCCCAAAACTGCTCATTCTCATCACACCCCATTCCAGAGAAGGTGGCATACCCATTCCCAAAGCAAGCACGCCTGCGCCCCCCATGCCGCTCTCTTGCGCCTCCATGCCATGTGCCCGCGCTGCTACATTGAGAAGCAGTGCTCCGCGCCGCCTAACAATGCTCCCGAGCCAGTCTGCTGCGAATGTTGCCTCGATTATGCAAATTGACGAATTCAAAAGGTTTTAATACCTAATTTGGAGTGCTAATTGAGCATCTAAGTATATAATATTGTTTTGTCATCATAGGAGGACTTTTGGACTATTGGAGGCTGCTTCTCTTGAGGTCTAATGGGGTTTTGTCAATCCTAGGATTTTCTCCAATGGTTCTCTTTGAGGAAGATTCCTAGGATTGATTTCTTTGTGAGTTTTTGAGAGTTTGTGATAAGAGGTTAAGTGCAATTGTATGAAAGGAGATCTTCAAATAGCTTGTATTGAACGAAGAGGATCAAGATTTATTGTAAGGACCGATTGGCTCGAGTATGAGTTTTCTGTACCTCTTGCATTGATTCCTTTTTACACCAATAATAATGTTTTTGTGCATTCTTATTTCATTCATTGTAGTTAATCTTGTTTTCATATAAGACATGAATTTTTGGTGTTTTCTCATATGAATTTTATTCTCTAGATTTCTTTTTTGTGCATTAATTTTATATGTTGATATGTTAACTTTCTGATTTTAGTTTATTTCTAATTGGACACAATAGAATCTTAAAATATTCAGTGATCTAGGACTTCTAGCCTTCACCTGGAAGAATAAGTTAACACCAATAGTACAATGGAATAGACATATTGTCATTAGGAGATTAAAACCTATATAGTGGACTAGAGGATTCTTGGGAAACACTGTATGATCAAGACCTTTTAACTGCGATATGATTTCAACTCTTTTTAAAACTTAGACATAGACTAAGAAGTACATGTCCGTGGTTGCCAACAACGTGGGTTTTATAGGAAAATATTGAGAAACTATTAGACTGATATGACAGGAGTGCGAACCTTCTATATTTAAAAAACTTCACAAAACTAGTTCAATTTTTTTTCTTTCGACATTAGGATTGTAAAACTTTTATATGTGCAACTACATCTTCAATCTAGATTCAGAGGCTTAGTAAAATAAAGCTTCACTTAGAAATATTTTAACAATTTTTCTCGTGGGATACTCAAACTTATAATCAGTATATTACTTGATCGACACTTATACTTGCGTGATTGACTAACTTGTCTTGCAATAATTTTGGGTATCATTTTTTTTTCATTGTCGGGGAAAAGAGTTAAAAATTTGTTGATTTTAAAAGAATTTAGTTGAATAACTTAATGTTTAGGTTTGAATCTTTTAAATTTCATTGTCATTCTTGTTGCAGATGCCAAAAAACCTAGAAGTAAAAAAAAAATACTTGCATATTTAATGTTTAATGTGTGTTGCCTTGTGTTTCTTTCTTATTTTTCCTGCTTTATGTTGCATTTCTTGTGTTTCTTTCTTGTTTTTCCTGCTTTATGTTGCATTTCTTGTGTTAGGGTAGGATCACCCTTTACACACCCGTCATTGTATTCACTGGAGTAGATTAGGTGAACTATTTCCGCTTGATACGGAAATCTAACAAACTTTTAGATAACTTAGGATACGAGAGACACATTTAAAGGTGGTGGATCCTTATGACAATCACATGAAGCCCCTTAAAGTTTATGATATCCCATCGCTAATTAAAATTCACATGAGTTTTAAACATATGTCATAGAAGCCCCTACATTTGAGTTTAGGCCTGAGCTTATCCTAATAAGTCAAACCGACCAATTTTAGTGCTCACTCACAGAAAATTCGTGCCTTCGTTTGACTAGTTTTTTAGTAATGTGTGTCATTTTCAAGTTTAGCGGTATCTTTGATGACGTTGTTAGATTAAGGTTATTCCCTTTATCACTTGAGGATGAAATCAAGAGGTAGTTATACTTCTTAGCACCATGATCGATTTATACTTGTAGCAACCTAATCTAAAAATTCTTGACCCAATACTTTATCCCTTCAATCCTATCAAACTTAGGACAGACATAATGTCATTCACCCAATTAGAGGAGAAATTTTTTTAATCACGGGCGAGGTTTAAAGAAATACTTTGGGAGTGTCCACACCATGCCCTCACTAACTGATTATCCATTATTTTAAAATGAGTTGATTGGATCTTTGAAGTTGATTATAGATGTTGCACTTGGGGTCACTTATGTTCAAATAATTTATGAAAGTTTACTCACTGATCAAAGAAATGACTACAAACGAATTTCAATGACTATCTGAGAGAGTTATCTATGTGAATGAAGCTAGAGGTCATAAGATTGAGGTGTTGACTATCCTAGCCTCACAAATTATTGACATGTAGAGGAGAGCAAACAACTTAGAAACTAATTTTGTGGAAGTATCTCTACCCAGTGATGAGATAACTTATGGAGTTAAGTGATTCTGACACCGTTTCCCTGAATGTAATATGAACTAGGTTTGGTCATCCCTATTACAACACCTACAACTCAAGTTGCATGATCTACTCAAACTACAATTAGAACATAAATAACATAAGTATAGAAAACCAGCAGTGGGGGAGCACCCAAGTCAATCCTGTAGGAATTTGGAATAATTAAGTCAGTGAACTCCTTAGACAAACTCACTCATGTGGATTCACTTCTAAACCACCATTTACGAAAGAGAAATAGTTTGAAGAATTGACAATAAATATGAGAATCAAATACAAAGTCAAGCTACAACTGGTTGAAACAGGGATGATCGGACCTAGTTTATATGACATCCAGTCAAGTGGTGCTAGAATCATCTATTGTCCATAAGCTATCTCGTCCCTGGTAGGGATCATTGTATAAAATTAGTTTTTAAGTTGTCGACTCTGCTCGACATGTAAGCAATTTGTGAGACTAGGATAATTAACACCCTTGTCTTATGTCCATGAGCTCCCTTCATAGAGGAAAATCACTTAGATAACCATTGAAATTTGTTTGTAGTCATTTTCTTAATATGTGAGTAGACTTTCTTAAATGATTTGGATAGAAGGGACCCCTCAACTGCAACATCTATAATCAACCTCAAAGATCCCACCAACCCATTGTAAAATGTTAGATAATTAGTTAGTGAGGGCATGGTGTGGACACTCCCTGTGCCTTTATTTAAACCTCTCTTAAATTTTCTCTCTCTAATTGAGTGAAGGACGTGATCTTTTGTAAGTTTGGCAGTCTTGAAAGGAGGAAATTATTGGGCCAGAAATTTTTTTATTAGATTGTTGCAAGTATAAATCGATCATGGTGCTAAGTGGTATAGTCACCTCTTGGTTTTATCCATAAGTGAGGAAGTGAATAGTCTTAATCTAACGACGTCATAAAAGACACTGCTAAACTTAAAGGTGGTACACATCTCTAGTAAACTAGCCACATGGACATATGGGTTTTTTGTTGGCGATCCCCCAAATTTGTTGGTTTGACTCATTAGGATAAGTTCATGCATATGTTCAATTCTAGGGGCTTTTATGACAGGATGTTTAAGGCTTATGTGAATTCTGGCTAAAAATAGGTTGACACACTCCTTAAGGGGTTTTATGTGATTGTCCTGAGGATTCACCATCTCTGAATGTGCATTTGTCAGTTTTTTAGTTCTCCTAAGTTGTCAAAAGGTTGGTTCGACTTCCAAATCGAGCGGCAACAGTTCTCCTAAGTTTTTCCTACGCATTGAATAACGGTTGTGCAAAGTGTCATCCCATGCTAACATAAGAAAAGTGACAAGAAAAACAAGAAATAAACAAAGGGCAACACATAATGAACAAAAAATATGCAAGTAATTTTTTTTATTTTTGGTTTTTAAGTTTTGGGGCACCTCCAACAAGAATGACAATGCGCATTCAAGAACAACACAATATGACAATAAAAAGCAGAAAACAAGGAACATAAAATGTTCAAACCTAAACACTAAGGAGGTGTTTGGTAAGATAGTTTTAACATGATTTAAATATGGATTTAACTTAAATCCACCAAACACCATAAATAGGTTGCATAAATCCGTTGTTAAATCCAATTTTTGCTCGTTCCATTTATCAAATCCACTTATTAGTTGAATTTAGCTTGATAAAAAAATATTTCAAATAAATTTATGCTAAGCACATCACATGGATTTAACTGAATTTAATCTTGATTAAACCAAACATTATTTTAGATTTAATAATATTTAGAATTGATAAATCTAGATTTATTGGATCTACTAGATCTTTTAAGCTTAAATCCTATTTGCAGGCAAACACCCTCTAAGTTCAATTAAAATTCTTCTAAAGCCGGAAAATTTTACACTCATTTCTCTGACAACAGCGCCAAAAACTTGATGTCGGAGATTGTTGCGAGATAAGTTGGTCAATCTTGCAAATATACATGTTGATCTGTAATATAAGAATTATGAGTCTGTGTATCGATTCCACTAGAAAACTTGTCAAAAATTTTCTAATATTTAAAGTTTTAGTTTACTAAACATGTGAATCTAGTTTGGAAGTATCGTTGCAGAGATGAAAGTTCTAAAATTCTACTGTCGAAAGAATAAAACTAAATTAGGTTTTGTCAAATTTTTCAGGTATGATGGTTGACACGCTTGTGACATTGGTCTTATGGTTTTTCGACATTTTTCTATGAAATTTAAGCTGTTGTTGACAATCAGGGATATGTTCTCCTTAGCATAGGTTTAGGTCATAAGAATAGTTGAAAACTATATTATAGTTAAGGGGACTTGATTATGCAACATTTTGTCCCTTATTCAGGTTGCAATTTTCTAATTACAATACGTCTATTTCGCTAGATTATTGTGTATTAATATTATTATTTTTCTAAGTGACGATTAAATGTCCTAGATCATAATGTATTTTAACATTTTATCGTGTCCGATTAAAAATAAACTAAGGTAAAAAAAGTAACATATCACCGTATGAAATTCATGCATGGAAAAGGCGTTTTGGGAATAAGAAAACACTAAAAAATCACACGTCTTACATCACATGAGTATGAAAACGAGATTAACAATAATGCATAAGATAAGAATGCATAAAAACTTTTATTGCCGACGTAAAAAAAAAATATAGTGCAAGAGGTATAGAAAACTCACGCCCGAGCTAATCATTTCTTGTAATACACTACGATTCGCTCCGTTCAATATAAGATATTCGAAGATCTCCTCTTACACAATTGCACTCAAGCTCTCCTCACAAACTCTCAATACTCATAAAGAAACCAACCCTAGGAATCCTCTCCAAGGAGAACAATTGGAGAAAATCCTAGGATTGACAACTCTTATTAAGTCTCGAGAGAAGCAGCCTTCAACAACCAAAGAATCCCTCCTATGATGACACAACAACAACATATACTTATGTGCTCAATTAAGGCTCCAAATTAGGTATTAAACTCTTTCAAATTTATCAATTCGCGTAACCGAGATAACATGAGTGGCAGACAGTTACGGGTGCGTTGTTGGACCGTGCGGGCGTGCTGATCCATGGGGGGCGTTGGCACATTTGCTTTGTGAGCGGGTATGCCACCTACTCGGGAATGGGGCGGGATGCGTCGGTTTTGGGCAGGGGTACGCTAGATCAAACTTCATTCTTTTCCTCTTTTGGCTCCCAATTTGCCTCTTTTGCTCCCGCTCCCTCAAGCATGTAAAACACAAGAATATCTTTCACAAGTGTAATGTTATCATAAATATACAATAAAACATAAATTTATATAAGAGAAAATCTCACATATTTCTTCCACATCAAAATAGATAAATGATTCGGCTGTAAATCGATTAATGGGAGACAGTCACTATCTCGGACAAGTTATAATCGAAACACCTCATCGCCTTCGGATACAACTCTATCAAAGAAACATCGAAAGTTGACGACTGTCCTGAATAGAAACATATGCAAAACTAGAAACCTAAAATGAAAGGAATCACATAATTAAGTCCTAGATAACTAGGATTGAATTCTCATATGGAAAGGACACGCCGAACCCACATGGAAGAGTTGGTCGGCCAATAAAACGGGAATTTGGATAATGGAAAATCTCACTTTTTTCATCCACATCAAAGTAGATGAATATGTCAGCTGTAATTCGATCATTGGGAGACGATCACCACCTCGGATTAGTTATAGCCAAAACACCTCCTCGTCTTTGGATGCAACCCTAACAGGGAAACATCGGAAGCTGACGGCTGTCCTGAACATAAACATATGCATAAATGAAATCCTAAAATGAAAGGAATCACATAAATAAACCCTAGATTACTAGGATTGGATTTCCATATGGAAAGGAGGCGCCCCCCATGTGGAAGAGTCGGTCGGCCCTCCTAGGTTTAGACCGGTTTGGTCCAAACAAACGAAATTGCGAAACGTGAGCAGCTCCCTATTACGCTGCAGGAAGTCGCGGCTAACCACGTCGCGCCTGCATCAACATGTAGAACAAGGAACCTCCATTGCCCAAGGATTACCACTTTACCAGAATTCAACTAAACGTTTTAAATGACAACTTCTAGTGTTATCTTCTTTTATTAGAAAGGCTCTTGCTTCATTATTAGCTAGTTATCTTTTTGATGGTGTTTAGTTTTTTATTTTTTACCTGTCAATTTTTCATAATTTCTTGATGTTGTTCTCATTTATTGATGGATCATATATATTTTTTTCTTTTAAAAAAAATGATATCCATGATGATCATTTTTTATTTTTGTTTGATTATGTTGGGATCATTGGCCATGCATTGAACTAAAGTTTATATCAACTCAAATGTTGATGTCTAATTCACTACAGTGGACTAGTACTTTCTTTCTTGAATTCAAAACAATGAAATCTGGTCATGCAAGCCTGTTTAGGCAGTGGGATGGGTGCGTTTCCATGCTAATGATGAAGATTTTTACATTATAAATATTCCATGCTTTTCATATTATTGAATGCATTAGAGAAATTGTTTACCGTGCTTGAAGGGCACTTCTGAGCTATATAGTTAATCTGCAGTAAAAAATTGAGTGATGAACTAGTTTTTTATGCTCTTTTCTATGAACTTCTTCGATTTCATTTTGGCACAAAATGATCAATTTTTTCCAAGTAAATCTATCAATCATCAGTCTTTCGGCATACTTGATTGATTGATTCATCTTGCATTTTCCTTAGTGTTGTGATTCGAGCCAGCTCGAGCTCAACTTGTTAATGAGCTTGTGATTTAAGCTTGTGTTTGTTGAGGCTTGGCTTGTGAGCTGGCTCGACTGGCCAGTTTCGGTCACTTTGATACCTTCTTTGGTGAGGTGCCGCGACACTTCTTTTTTCTCACAATGAATCACTTATATGGCTTCTCCGGCAGCAATATCATTTGAGCTTGCAAGGTTTTTGTTAGTACCACGAGCCAAGCTCGAGCTTCTCATTTGAACTCGATACAAGCTCTACTTGAGCTAGAGCTAGAACTTAGTATTTTGCAAAGGAGTTGAGCTTATTATGACTCGTTTGCACCCATAATCTTCTTTATTATAATAAATGGTCTTAATGTAATATATTACTCTGGACTTTCTTGCAAGTATTTTAATCAGGCTACAACTTTTTGTCATTGTATTTTAGAGCTTGTATTTCATGGCTCTGATACTTGTTTTTCAGGTGTCTTTCAAGATTTTAGCAGGCACACTCTCGAGACTCTCCATTGATCCAAAATCTGTAAGTCATCTACTAATTTCTAGCTGTTAACAGAACTATTTATGCGCTTCTGTAGATTTCTTTAGCCGTGGTTTCTAGGTCTTCATAACTTTCATGTTCATAAACATGTGTTTTTTTTTAGAATTATTTATGTGTGGATTCAGGTTGGGTATACTTGATTTCATGTTAGTGTATGATCATACAATACTGCAAGCATATTTTTGTGAACTGTGAATGCTTATTACAAAAAAATTGAGATTTATAGTTTTATCAGGTTCTTGGACATTTAAACACTTCTTTAAGATAATTTTAGAAAGTAAACACGACCAAGAAACTATGGATACAACATGAGACTTGTTACACTGCAGGTATATGGATTCGACCTGTCTCAGAAAACTAGACATGTGACTCAATTTTGGGGCATGGAGAATAAATATTAAAGTAGTAAATAATGATGACAAATACAGGAGGGGTTGAAAGAGATTGTTTTATAACTTATTTCAATCTTGTCGTTTTTCCATGCAATTCTTTTGAGAGCCAGAATGCACTGTGTGATAAAACTTTTGAATTGCTCATACTGCTGGTACAAGACTTGAAGTTTGGAGAGGGCTAAATCTTCTCACAATTAATTGATAATTAGTTGTCATATTTGAGTCGTCACAAAGCAAAACACACTTTCAGATATTATTTGGAGACTTCTACATCCCTGGCTTACAATTTAAGGCTAAATTCGTGCTGATATTTTAAAGCTTAGATGGCAAGTTAATGTTCAAATTACATGGCGCGTGTAAGATTTTCCTGTTTTCTTAAGTTAACCAAATTCATTCTAATCTTTAAACCTTGAGAATTATCTAGCTTTTGTAACTGAACCATCAGTGCATCACAGGGCTCATTAAGTCCTCAAAATATTATCTGTTGCTGTCATTTAGTGGTAACGTTAGTAATTCTCAGGGTGCTCGCTTGGTGCTTAAGCGGGTGCACTCAATTCTTCTTCCTAGACCACCTGGTTTTTTGAAAATTTGCACTGCTTTGTTGACCTCATTTTCAGATGAGGTCTTCACTTCAATTTTTAGAGCCTAGGGTGCTTTAGGCTTTTCTTGTTTGACCCTCCTAGAAGACTAGTACGGAACCCACACCATTTAGAAAATTTGAACCACCTCGTCACTCCTTCGAATTTTGCATCGGCGGTCCCAATTCCTCGGCATTTTTTTGTGTTGGTTATGTTTGACAAATAAAAAACATTTCCACCATAAATAGAAGCAGCCTCTAGGAAACCTCTTGGTGACCCGAACGTTCGATAACACTGCATTTTACGCACGCATCGCACCCCACACAATTTTCACAATTTTGGCTTAAATTTACTTATCCGTCGGCAAACTCGTTCGGACGACCCCGGATGACGAAACAGACCGCGTCGACGCTTCTGGAACGTCGACTTTAGCTAGAAAGGACATCCATATTGTTGTGGTTCCACACTCACGCGAATTGCACGAAAATCGATGCACGTTTCTTTTAATTAGCGGGGCACGGGTTCGGGTTCAGCTCGGGCTCAAGGCTGAACACAAGCCAGGATTATTTTAAATTTCAAACTTTTAAAATTCAATATCTTAATTAGATTTTATTAGGGGTTAATATTTACCTAAAATAACTGTCCCTGTATGGAAGGCATTCAATAGTCCGCTCAATGCACCTGTAACAACTATTAGAGAGGTGCGGGATAGAAATCCCGCTATATGTTTCCTTTCTGCACTCAATTAGCTCGCCCTCTCCCCGCATCGAAGCCGCAGACCGCTTGCTCGATCCCGTCTCCCGCACCGAAGCCGCAGACCGCTCCGCTCGATCCCGTCTCCCCGCGTCGAAGCCGCAGACCCAGCTCTCTCGCCTGCTCGCCTGCTTCCTCTCTCTCAACCGAACTCCTCGCCTCTTTCTCGACACGTCACCTCGCCTACCCTTTTCACTCGACAGAAGAACCCCGCTCGACCAGCTCTCCTTCGAAACCCTGCATCTCTTCTATCGGCTGAACGACGACTCCTCTTCCAGCCTGTAGCTGCTCGGCGGAAACTCTTCTGCTCAACTCTTTCTCGCCAGCTCAGGAAGCATTTTTTTTTACTCCGATCAAGGTCGTTTTTTTATAGTTTTCTTGGCTCTTACAAAGCTTGTATGGCTAATTCCGTGAATTGAAGTGCCTAAATTTAAGAGATTTGCTTATATCTTTTACATTAATCTTTTTTTTTACCATGAGATATAATGATTGAATTACTTAAGCCAAGATCATGAATCCCTCTACACTTGCCCATATGCAGATTTTATAGTTCCTTTAAGCTCATCCTTTTGCTTAGCTCCCGATGCTAAAAATTATATATTATTTTTTTATGAAGGCTTTCATATATATTATACATCATTGCATATTTATGTATGTAACACCTAATCTTTGGTTTTAGAATGGAAACACCTTTCTTTTATTAGAAGGATGTCTTCGCATGCTTAAAGATTTACACACTGATTTTGAGTGTCTTGTGAGCTTGTTTTGGGGCTTAATTTTGTTCCATGTTGCTGCCCCCAATATTTAAAACACATGTTGAATGTAATATTTGGTTTTTGGAGGCCTTTGAGCTTGTTTTGGAGATTTGATTTTGTTCCATGTCGCTGCCCCCAATATTTGAAATGCATGTTGAATGTAATATTTGGTTTTTGGAGGCCTTTGAGCTTGTTTTGGAGATTTGATTTTGTTCCATGTCGCTGCCCCCAATATTTGAAATGCATGTTGAATGTAATATTTGTTTTTTTTAAGTCTTTTGAACTCGTTTTGGAGGCTCAATTTTGTTCCCGGTTGCTGTCGAGTATTTGAAAACTGCTGTAGGAAGCAGTTTAAGCCTTAGAAAGTGTTGACCAGCGTTTGGAGATCCTGTAGGAAGCTGTAGGAGAGCCGGGAGAAGGGTTTAGTTACTGTTTGGAATGTTTGGAGGTCATTTAGTTGATGTTTTGAGTGTTTGAATGTCATTTAGTTGCTGTTTGGGCCTGCTAGTTGCTGCCCCGAGCTGTAAGAGCTGTACTGTTTGGAGTGTTTGGAGGCCTTTGGAGGCCGTAGGAGCGCTGTTGGAGCCTTAGGAGTGCTGTTGGAAGTTTAGAAAAGCCTTGGGAGTGCTGCTTGGCTTTAAATTTGTCGTTTGGGAGCTGTTTGAGATGTAAGACTGCAGCCCGTTGCTAAGGTGCTGCCCATTGCTAATTAAGGGCTGTTATGAGTGTTTGGAAGCTGTAGAAGGTCGTAGGATCGCCGTACAAACCTGCTACTTGCTGCCCCGAGCTGTAAGAGCTATAGGACCGCTGCCAAATGCTTCTATTTGCTGCCCAGTGTCGTAGGAAAATCATCTAGTGGCCGCCCACCACGATTTGGGTTCGTAGGAAGCCACCTAGTAGCTGTCAACCACCGTTTGGGTTCGTAGGAAGCCATATAGTACCTGTCCACCACCGTTTGGGTTCGTAAGATGCCACATAGGAGGCCTTTTGAGCTTGTTTTGGGGACTTGATTTTGTTCCATGTCGCTGCCCCCAATATTTGAAATGCATGTTGAATGTAATGTTTATTTTTTTGGAAGCCTTTTGAACTCGTTTTGGAGGCTCGATTTTGTTCCCGGTTGCTGTCTAATATTTAGAAACTGCTGTAGGAAGCAGTTTGGGTCTTAGAAAGTGCTGACCAGCGTTTGGAGATCCTGTAGGAAGCTGTAGGAGAGCCGGGAGAAGGGTTTAGTTAATGTTTGGAATGTTAGGAGGTCATTTAGTTGATGTTTGGAGTGTTTGAATATCATTTAGTTGCTGTTTGGAGTGTTTGGAGGCCGTAGGAGCGCTGTTGGAAGCTTAAAAAAGCCTTGGGAGTGCTTCTTGGGCTTTAAATTTGTCGTTTGGGAGCTGTTTGAGATGTAAGAGTGCTGCCCATTGCTAAGTAAGGATTGTTAGGAGTGTTTGGAAGCTGTAGAGGGTTGTAGGATTGCTGTACAAGCCTGCTATTTGCTGCCCCGAGCTGTAAGAGTTGTAGGATTGCTGCCCAATGCTTCTATTTGCTGCCCAGTGTCGTAGGAAAATCATCTAGTGGCTGCCCATCACGATTTGAGTTCGTAGGAAGCCACGTAGTAGTTGTCCACCACCGTTTGGGTTCGTAGGAAGCCATCTAGTAGCTGTCACCACCGTTTGGGTTCATAGGAAGTCATCTAGTTGCTGTCCACCACTGTTCGGGTTCATAAGAAACCACATAGGTGCTGCCCATTGCTGTTTAGGTTCATAGGAACTCATACAGGCGTTATTCGATTGTCCACCACTGTTCGGGTTCATAGGAAACCACATAGGTGCTGCCCATTGTTGTTTAGGTTCATAGGAACTCATACAGGCGTTATTCGAAATTCCTAGCTACTGTTCGGGGGCGTAGGATCACCGTACACACTTGCTAGTTGTTTACCGGAGCTGTAGGAGATCGTAGGATCACCATACTAGCTCGTTAGTTGCAGTAAGGAGTTGTAGGAGACCTTAGGATCACCCCTTTTGGAATTCTTAGCTGGTACTACAACTTGTTCTACTGTTTACTGTTTTCTTTTCTTTACAATTTATTTAAAATCCCTGCAAATTATATTGTGCTTTGTGAGTTAAACATACAACAGGAATTGCAGCAGCAGATACGCCACGTATGCAGATACATTTTATTTGTTGTTGTTTCTTTATTGCAATTACTTTTACTCTAACACATTATGTAGGTACTGAATACAATCTCACTTTCGAAACAAAACAATTTTTTTCAAAATTAAACAACATTTTCAAAATAAAAAAAACAAAACATAACACATTCTTTCGAATTTACGGGAGCCTCTCGGAGGAGGTAACACACGGTTGCTAACAAGATCTCCCCGGTTCTAATGGAGTTTCATAACTCGTTTAAACTAAGTAAGTTCAAAAGAAAATAGTGATACCGGAACGAGAGAACCGTGAGATCTTAACCGGTGTCGCTTTAATCAACTTGAACCCCCTAATGACAACCAACTGAGACATTTAAACACACATGGTAAAACTGTTTGAACTTTAGACTTTAGGATTGTTACTGCGACAAGTTCAGGAAACCTTTTGAACTCGTTTTAAAATATTTGTTTTTTTGGACTGTTACCGTGGGATCCAAACCGGTGTCGCAGTAACAGTCCTAAAGTCTAAAGTTCAAACAGTTTTACCGGGTGTGTTTCAATGTCTCAGTTTGGTTGTCATTGGGGGGTTCAAGTTGATTAGAACGACATCGATTAGGATCTCATGGTTCCCTCGTTCAGATATCACTATTTTCTTTTGAACTTACTTAGTTTAAACGAGTTATAAAACTCATTTAACCCGGGGAGATCTCGATAGCAACCATGGGTTACCTCCTCCGAGGGACTCCCGTAAGTTCGAAAGAACGTGTTATGTTTTATTTTTTTTATTTTGAAAATGTTGTTTAATTTTGAAAAAAATTATTTTGTTTTGAAAGTGAGATTGTATCCAATACCTGCATAATGTGTCAGAGCAAGACCAATTGCAATAAAGAAATAACAACAAATAAAATGTACCTACATACGTGGCGTATCTGCTGCTGCAATTTCTGTTGCATGTTTAACTCATAAAGCACAATATAATTTGCAGGGATTTTAAATAAATTGTAAAGAAAAGAAAATAATAAACAGTAGAACAAGTTGTAGTAACAGCTATGAATTCCAAAAGGGGTGATCCTAAGGTCTCCTACAACTCCTTACTGCAACTAACGAGCTAGTATGGTGATCCTACGATCTCCTACAGCTCCGGTAAACAACTAGCAAGTGTGTACGGTGATCCTACGACTCCGAACAGTAGCTAGGAATTTCGAATAACGCCTGTATGAGTTCCTATGAACCTACTTCCTACGAATCCGAACAGTGATGGACAACTACTAGATGACTTCCTATGAACCCAAACGGTGGTAGCTATTAGGTGGCTTCCTACGAACCCAAATCGTGGTGGGCAGCCACTAGATGATTTTCCTACGATACTGGGCAGCAAATAGAAGTAATGGGCAGCGGTCCTACAGCTCTTACAGCTTGGGGCAGCAAATAGCAGGCTTGTACGGCGATCCTACGACTCTATATAGCTTCCAAACACTCCTAACAGCCCTTAATTAGCAATGGGCAGCAGTCTTACATCTCAAACAGCTCCCAAACGACAAATTTAAAGCCCAAGCAGCACTCCCAAGGCTTTACTCAGCAGCACTCCCAAGGCTTTTCTAAGGCCCCAACAGCACTCTAAGGCTCCAACAGCGCTCCTACGGCCTCCAAACAACAACTAAATGACACCCAAACACTCCAAACAGCAACTAAATGACATTCAAACACTCAAAACATCAACTAAATGACCTCCAAACATTCCAAACAGTAACTAAACCCTTCTCCCGGCTCTCCTACAGCTTCCTACAGGATCTCCAAACGCTGGTCAACACTTTCTAAGGCTTAAACTGCTTCCTACAGCAGTTTTCAAATACTCGACAGCAACCGGGATCAAAATTGAGCCTCCAAAACGAGTTCAAAAGACTTAAAAAAAACAAATATTACATTCAACATGTATTTCAAATATTGGGGGCAGCGACATGGAACAAAATCAAGTCTCCAAAACAAGCTCAAAAGGCCTCCAAAAACCAAATATTACATTCAACATGCATTTCAAATATTGGGGGCAACAACATGGAACAAAATTAAGCCCCAAAACAAGCTCACAAGACGCCCAAAATCAGTGTGTAAATCTTTAAGCATGCGAAGACATCCTTCTCATAAAAGAAAGGTGTTTCCATTCTAAAACCAAAGATTAGGTTTTACATACATAAATATGCAATGATGTATAATATATATGAAAGCCTTCATAAAAAAATAATATATAATTTTTAGCATCGGGAGCTAAGCAAAAGGATGAGCTTAAAGGAACTATAAAATCTGCATATGGGCAAGTGTAGAGGGATTCATGATCTTGGCTTAAGTAATTCAATTTTTATATCTCATGGTAAAGAAAAAGATTAATGTAAAAGAAATAAGCAAATTTCTTAAATTCAGGCACTTCATTTTACGGAATAAGCTATAGAAGCTTTGTAAGAGACGAGAAAACTAATGGAATCGGGTAAAGTAAACGAGTTATAAAAAAAACGACCTTGATCGGAGTAAAAAAAAATGCTTCCTGAGCTGGCGAGAAAGAGTTGAGCAGAAGAGTTTCCGCCGAGCAGCTACAGGCTGGAAGAGGAGTCGTCGGTCAGCCGATAGAAGGGATGCAGGGAGCTGGTCGAGCGGGGTTCTTCTGTCGAGAGAAAGGGATAGGCGAGGTGACGTGTCGAGAAAGAGGCGAGGAGTTCGGTTGAGAGAGAGGAAGCAGGCGAGCAGGCGAGAGAGCTGGGTCTGCGGCTTCGACGCGGGGAGACGGGATCGAGCGGAGCGGTCTGCGGCTTCGGTGCGGGTGAAGAGATCAGCAATCTGCGGCTTCGATGCGGGGAGAGGGCGAGCTAATTGAGTGCAGAAAGGAAAAATATAGCGAGATTTGTATCCCGCGCCTCTCTAATAGTCGTTACAGGTGCATCGAGCGGGCTATTGAATGCCTTCCATATATGGGCAGTTATATTAGGTAAATATTAACCCCTAATCAAATCTAATTAAGATGGAATTAGGAGGTAAAATTTGAATTTTAAAAGTTTGAAATAATCCTAGCTTGTGCTCAGCCTGTGTCGAGCTCGAATTGAGCCTGGGCTGAACCCGAACCTGTGCCCCGCTAATTAAAAGAAACGTGCATCAATTTTCATGCAGTTCGCGCGAGTGTGGAACCAATGCAATATGGGTGTCCTTTCTAGCTAATGTCGACGTTCCGGACGTGTCGGTACAGTCCGTTTCGTCATCCGGGGTCGTCCGAACAAGTTTGCTGACAGGCAAGTCAATTTAATCCAAAATTGTGTGGGGTGCGATGCGTGTGCAAAATGCGGCGTTATCGAGCGTTCGGGTCGCCAAGGGGTTTCCTAGGTGCTGCTTCTATTAGTGTAGAAACTTTACTCGAGTTTCATGTGTCGATCCTAATCAACTCAACGGAATTTGGGACCGCCCATGCGAAACTCGAAGGAGTGACGAGGTGGCTCGAATTTTCTAAATGGTGTGGGTTCCGTACTAGTCTTCTAGGAGGGTCAAACAAGAGAAGCCTAAACTTAGACCCTAGGCTCTAAAAAGAGAAGTGAATACCTCATCCAAAAATGAGGTCAACAAATGAACCCCTATAGGTGTGGTGTGCGAGACAAGCACATCGCGTGTATTGATGTTGACCGAAGCGATCAACAAAACCAAAGAGTCCGTGTAAGTAGACCAACTTAGAGCGGACCAGATGTTGAATTGGATTTAGCAATCGAACTCAAGCTGGGGTTCCGACTCAGGAAATCTTAGCTCGAGAAAGGCTTCAAGTAGAGAGATGAGAGTTTCCGCTGGGGATTTGAAGGTGCGTTTTCAGATTGTGAGTTTGAACTTTGAAGATTCGAATGTTGATTTGGTTTGTTTTGATGTTGTGTGGAGACCTGGTCAAGAAGTAAAGCACAAGGGTGCATATTCGACTCAAGAAAAAGTGATGAAAACCTTTGTCGCATTGGGAAGGAAGGCACGCGGACTTACATCCAACCCAAGTGAGTAAGTGAATGTCGAAAGAATGTCTGCTACAGTGAGGCGGAAAACACGGGGTCTCACATTCGGCCCTAGCGATAGCGAAGGTATTAAATTCGCGGAGGATATTTGTTGGAAGGAATCAGGTTAAATAGGAAATACTAGGAGACTCGTATCCAACCTGAGAGCTGATCGATAAATGTCTGCTACGCTGTGGACGATAAATGTCTACTACGCTAGGGAAGAAAACATTGAGACTTATATCCAATCTAAGGTGTAGTTGGAATGTCTGTTACATGAGTTAGGAATGTGCTAGGACTAAAATCCAATGTAATAGGTGATAAAGTGATCAGATTGAGAGGGAATGCTCTGAGACTGATTTCTAACTCAAGAAGTCTGTTACATCGGAAGGCACTGTGACTAATTTCCAACCATACAGGTAGCGAAAATGCTTATCACATTAGGAAGGAATACGTTAGGACTAACATCCAACCTAAGTGGTGACGAAATGATCAGGATGAGTGGGAAAGTACTGAGACTAATTTCCAACTCAAGAAATCTGCTAGGAAGGAAGGCGCTGGGACTAATTTTCAACCCTACAGGTAGCAAAGATGTCTATCACCTTAGGAAGGAATGCACTAGGACTAACGTCCAACCTAAGCGGTGACGAAATGATCATGAGGAGTGGGAAAGCACTGAGACTAATTTCCAACTCAAGAAGTTTGCTACATCTTGCTACATCAGGAAGGAAATCAGGAAGGAAGACACTGGGACTAATTTCCAACCCTACAGGTAGCAAATATGTCTATCACATTAGGAAGAAATGCACTAGGACTAACATCCAACATAAGCGATGACGAAATGATCACGATGAGTGGTAAAGCACTGGGACTATTTTCCAACTCAAGAAGTCTGCTAGCTACATCAGGAAGGAAGACACTGGGACTAATTTCCAACCCTACAGGTAGCAAAGATGCCTATCACATTAGGAAGGAATGCACTAGGACTAACATCCAATCTAAATGGGGATGAAATGATCAGAAGTAGTGGGAAAGCACTGGGACTAATTTCCAACCCTACATGTAGCAAAGATGTCTATCACATTAGGAAGGAATGCACTGGGACTAACATCCAATCTAAGCGGTGACGAAATGATCAGAAGGAGTGGGAAAACACTGAGACTAATTTCTAACTCAAGAAGTCTGCTACATCAGGAAGAAAGGCGTTGAGATTAATTTCCAACCTTACAATTAGCGAAAATGTCTATCACATTAGGAAGGAATGCACTGGGACTAACATCCAATCTAAGCGGTGACGAAATGATCAGAAGGAGTGGGAAAACACTGAGACTAATTTCTAACTCAAGAAGTCTGCTACATCAGGAAGAAAGGCGTTGAGATTAATTTCCAACCTTACAATTAGCGAAAATGTCTATCACATTAGGAAGGAATGCACTATGACTAACATCCAACCTAAGCGATGACGAAATGATCAGGAGTGGGAAAACACTGGGACGAATTTTCAATTCAAGAAGTCTGCTACATCAAGAAAGAAGACACCGAGACTAATTTCCAACCCTGCAGGTAGCAAAGATGCCTATCACATTAGGAAGGAATGTACTAGGACTAACATCCAATCTAAGCGATGTCGAAATGATCAGAAGGAGTGGAAAAGCACTGGGATTAATTTCCAACTCAAGAGGTCTGCTACATCAGGAAGGAAGGCGCTGGGACTAATTTCCAACCTTACAAGTAGTGCAGATGCCTATCACATTAGGAAGGAATGCACTATGACTAACATCCAACCTAAGCCACTGGACTTGAATCCCAACTCGGAAAGCACTGGACTTGAATCCCAACTCAAGAGCTGATCAGGAAAAGAATGTCTGTTAAACTGGGGAGGAAGGCGTTGGGCCTGATTTCCAACTCTTAGAGGTAGCGAAAATGTGTATATTGTAGGAAGTTTGTGCAAATTGTGTAATTATGAAATTTTGTGCATTTCATAATGACTATAGTTTGTCCGTTGATGGGCAGAAAAACAAAAGAAAGGTGCAGTTCTGTAGATTAAAATCGTCAGACCCTTTCCGCAAGCTATCGTAGACTTGAAGTCTCATCGAAATTCCATGAACAAAGTATGAGAGGACCCAGAGTTTCTATGGTAGAAGATTTTGGGTCAAGAGATGACAATGATGATAGGCCGAGGAGGTTCAACCTAACAGGGTCAGGATTGGAACGTGGTTCCGGATTTAAAATGTTTTGATTTTATTTGATTTAATGTTGTTCTGTTGTGGTTTAAAATGTTTAATTTAAGTTATTAAACTTAATTTTGTTCACATCGTTCTTTTGTCTCTCTGTTTTGTTCAAAACGGGACAAACTTGTTTCAACGGCTATTAAATCAATCACACAGAGTGACAGCTATGAAAACGTATTGATCTTCTGCAAGTTGTTGAAGAAAAATCAAACTTTGTTAACTTTGCTGAAATTGAGTACAGTGATACAAGATAGGATAACATCATCTGTGTCGTAGTCATCAAATCATAGCAGTAGCATCTGCTTGCGCATCTTCGGAGTTAGGCAGAGACTAACCCTTCTAAAATACATTCCAGAACCGGAGTCCCTTTATGTATGCTTAGAGGCGTGCTGTACCTAGGAGGTCACAACTCCAAAGGTCGTAAGCCCTCCAGGTCTGGATCAGGTCGATACCCAAACGGTGCCTTACTATCATCCATCTTTCTGAAGGTTATTGAAACTCTTCTCCGCGGAACTCCCGGGATACAGTGTCTAACTAAATCTGCCCCATTTCCTTTAAGTACCAGGACTGACCCGAGGGGTAAAGGAATTTCAGCTGAGCCTCGAAACTCTCCTGGGCCGATTGTCTGTAAGTCACTGCCGAACAAAATGTTGCATTCACTGATGAACGAGATGGTGCTGGACGGCCTTAGAAAATCATGATGATCGATATGTGGCGGGATGCAATCCCCCTTTTCGTAAATGTTTATTATGCAGCTATTAGGCACGCAGTTGGCAGACAATACATGCCACAACACCATTTTCTGGATCATCCTCTTTATAATGGTTGGTATCAGAGCCATCTCGTCGTGTCTTATAATCCCTGGGGGATTTCCTTCATTATCATATGTGAAGTTATAACAGCAACCACACTGAATGGTGATCCGTCTTTTTCCTCTCATCCATTTCTGAGGCTCAGAATAAGTCCTTTTTCTTAAGCGACCTGCTCGGCCCAGGTCTCTGAGATAGAAGACATAGTCAACTATCCCCCTTTGTTCACTCTCAGAAAACACGTCGGTATGTAATTCATGTCCTTCAAGAATGTTGATATATTTTCCCTGTATCTTTTCACGATGTTCAAAACGTTGTTTTCGGACCTTCTGGAACATCTCCAACTCTTCCTCTGAAATTATTTGAACTTCCTTAGCTTACCAAGTGGTAGGACGTATGGCTGAATGTCTTGGACTTTTTCATTCTCCTTTGCAGTTGGGAGAGCTTCTTGAACTATATGTGTTACGCGCGACGTGGGGGGCGTGTATTTGGCGAGTGTGCGAGTTTCGTTGGCTTTCAACTCTTGACTGGTTTATTGCCCGGAAAGGTAAGGTACCCTTGACTGATTGCTCCAGTAACTCTTCTTTTTGCATGGTTAGAAGATCTTCTATAACTGGCTCACTTGATTGTTTTTCTTCTAGACGGGCAAGTACCCTGTGCTTGCGGCGAGCGAGGTTCCTCCGTTGTGAACGTGTCATGGGATCTTCCTCAGAGGGGCACTGATGAGCTCACCCCCTGCTGTCATGACCATAGACCTTATTTTGGTAGTCTCCTGCACTGGACCATCATTAGTTTGAGCTACCTTGCTGACTTCTTCAAGTTTCCTCTTCTTTGTGAGTATGTTTTCCTGCTTGCTTCGGAACTCTAGCACAGGCTTCTGATCTTTTACCTCTGCTTGATTTTCCGGCAGAAAACAGGAAAACAGCTTCTTGCCCGTTCAGTGCGAGATTAATGTCGTTTTTTAAGGAGAAAATCAGCTTCTTGCCCGACATTTTCCTGCAGAAAACAGGAAAACAAAGAGGTCAGCGTGCTGAATTTCAACTTAAACGAAAACAAAACTCAGTTGTGATTGCTTTTTTTTATTATGATTATAAAGATTCAGAACTCAAATTCAAGATTTTGTGAAAAGTCATTATGCCCATTTTCATTTTTTAAGTTGTGAAATAAAAGATAATTTATTATTGGACCCAGTCATAGACAACTATCACATCTTTGTTTCTAAGAACAAGATTGGATCTTTAAAACATCAAGATGCATAATATTTCTTTCAATATCTCTCGTTTATCGGGGGCATAGGCCTATCGCCCTGACAATCTTCCAATTGATAGGACCCTCCAGAGTAAACCTTCTCAACCATGAACGGTCCCTCCTAAGTCGGTTTGAATTTACCTCCTATTTTGCGGTGTGCAAGAATAGGTTGTCTGAGTACAAGGACCAGATCACCGACTTTAAACGTTCTTGGGCAGACCAGTTTGTCGTGGGCCTGTATCATCTTCGCTTGGTATAACTCCAAATTTTGTTGCGCTAATAGTCTTTTTCCTTCGAAATTTTCAAGCTCTTTGAGTCAGAGTTTGGCGTTCTCTTCTGTTATTATCTTGTTTGCCACCGCTATCCTGAGGGACGGGAGTTGTACTTCCATGGGAAGCACCGCCTCGGCTCCGTACACGAGGGCGTATGGTGTGGACTGTGTAGGAGTTCTAAACATTGTTCTGTATGCCCACAAGCCTTCTAGTAATTGTTCATGCCATCTACCCATGGAATATCTTCAATCAATGTCGTGTCGTTTAACGAAACTGTTAATTTTGATGCTTTTGAAAGCTGAACCGTTGTCTGAAATGATTCTGCGTGGGGTGCCAAAACGATATACAATCTGATCTTTGAAAAATTGAAGGATGTGATGTGTTTTGACTTCTCTTAATGGTACCGCCTCCGCCCATTTCGATAAATAATCTGTTGCTGCGAGTATGAATCTGTGGCCTTTTGAAGACGGAGGGTCTATTGGACCCACTATATCTGTACCCCAACACTCGAATGGCCACGATGCAATTGTAGGATGTAGCACATTCGAAGGTTGATGCAAGACCACTCCGTGCACTTGGCATTGGTGACATTTCTTAGCGGTTTTCGTGCAATCGGTCATCATTGTTGGCCAGTAGTAACCCAGTCTCTTGATTTTCATTATCATTTTTGGGCCTGACTGGTGAGCTCCACAAAGTCCTGCATGTGTTTCTTTGACAATATCACGTGCTTTTGTCTGACTCAAACATCGTAACCACATTTGATCGAACGATCTCCGGTACAAGACATTGTCCACTATGGCATATGACAAGACCCTCTTCTGTATCTGATGTGCTGCTGACTTATCATCCGGTAGTTGCCTTGTTCGCAAATAGTCTATAAACGGTTGTCGCCAATCCTCTGTAGACTCAGTCACTGCTATCAATGTTTCTTCCTTATCTTGTCTATGGAGAGTATCCATGTCAATTTGGGATAGGATCTGGAGTCCTTGAACTGTTATGTCGATGGAGTCCTCTTGTGCGCATGTAAATTCCTTAGTGAGCTTGGACAGAGCATCTGCAAGAGCGTTCTCTCCCCGAGGAATTCTATACAATGTCACATTGAGAATCTTTTCTAGTAATTTCATCGTGTAGCGGTGTTACTGTTCCAATTTGGGCTTGAAGATCTTGTACCGTCCTGCTACTTGTTGAATTATGAGTTGTGAATCGTCGTAGATGTCGATGTCTGTTATGTCCATTGATACTGCCAACTGCAGCCCTGTTATTAGTGCTTCGTATTCTATTTCGTTGTCTGTACATGACTCTGTTAAATGGTAGGAAAATCTTAACATTCCTTGATCCGGTGTGATGAATATTAGTCTAATTTCTGCTTTGCCGGGCACTATTGTTTGCATTCCTTTATCTTTCCTTGTTGATGAAGCTCCGTCAGAGTACAGCTCCCAACGTTGAATATTGGAGATTTCCAGGCTCATTATCTGTTCGTCTGGCAAGTCGTTGTTGAGAGGAAATTCGGTCGGTAGTGGGTGCGCTGCGAGAAAATCTGCTAACACTTGCTCTTTAATGGCGCGAAGGGACACGAAGGTTATGTCGAACTGCAACAATATTATTGACTATCTTGCCAACCTTCCAGACAGTGTCGGCCGAGTCATCAAGTATTGTAGCGGATTAAATCTTGAAATAAGGGTGACCTTATGAGAAAGCATGTAATGTCCGAGTTTTTGGGCGGCGAAGATTAATGTCAATCAATGTTTCTCAATAGAAGGATACCTAACTTCCGTCGGAATTAAACGACGACTAAGGTAGTAGAGAGCATTTTCCTTATCTTCGTCGTTAACCTGGGCCAGCAGGGCCCCGAGAGAATCGTCTAAAGCCGCGGTGTAAAGTATCAACGATCTGCCCGAGACTGGTGCCGCTAGTACTCTGCAGATATAGTAGTGGATCGTCTCTTGCCACTACTCATCTTCAGAGGTTTTTCATTAGCAGCGACAGGTGGTATTCTTGGACCTAGACGAGACTTGACTGATCTGTGCTCTGTAGGTCTTGAGGAAACGGTAGTAGTATCTATAACAACATCAACTGTGTCTATGTTGTTTCCCAGACGAAGCTTGGCGGAAATGCGGGACGGCGGTGTTTCCTGACTAGTGGGTTCATCTCTCTTCAAAATCTCGGCTCGGACTCAAGGTGAAATGGCGCACCCCATCCTTCTTATTAGCTCGACAACGGAATAGTGCTCTTTTTGAGCCAGTCTTTCGAAAACTAGGCGGGTTTCAGTAAAAGGTGCAGGTTTCTTTCCTTTTTTGTTCTGATGGAGAGATGATGACGGTAATGCAACAGCAATCCCACGACCGCTTCCCTTTCCAAGAGTGGGAGACAATGGGTGAAACCTACTCCCTCTGAGGAGAGGTGAGGTTTCAGGAGGCCCTGTCTCCTCTGGGAGAGGATCTGTCTCCATGAGAGCTACTTTTGCAGTTCGTGCCTTCTTAGCCTTTAACTCTCGTCGGTTACGATTCCTCCTCTGTGATCGGGTTAATGGGACGGACTTAGAACTAGACCCAATCTCAAACACAGGCGGCAGTGAAACAAAAGTATCAGTCAAATCATCCTCGTAAAGAACTTCCTTCCCCTTAGATGGAGGTTGGGCAACAATCGTAGTAACTGCAAATCCATGGTGGCAACCTTTTCCTTTGTAGGGATGACAGGCTTGACGAGAACTTCCTCAACCCGAACTTCCTTTAGCGGGGGAAAATCAAACTTGCAATTCAAATTGTATCCAGCTAAGGGTTCAGCTACTTCCGTTGGGGCAGACCTCATGAAAACGTAGGGTGCCTTCCCAAGTAAGACTTCGACCTCATCAAAGCCCGTTCCAAACTTGATCTTTGAGCCTTGATGAAGAGAAGCCTTATCTAGAAAGAAATTGAGGCAGTTGGAGAACGAAAAGATCAGCTTGGGAGATGAAATTGTCTCTGTCGTTCAAATATTTCAAAGTGTCGGTTAATGGCCTATGCTTTGTAATTCTAGTACAAGTACTAAAATCAACAAACAACAAGTTGTCTTATGAACTGGGCATTTCGTTTAAGATGTTTGTTTATTCACAACCATTTAAGATGTTTAAAGTTTAAGTGAGAATTATGAGAATGAAGTCCCAACTTGACTTATTCACAAGCATTCAGACTCAAAAAGGGAAATGAAATGTAGGACCCGGTTTGAAATTAGGAGGGGTGATTTCGCATCAAACTCGCTTTGATAAATCGCTCGCAACCTGCCACACACCTATTGGGGATCCAACCCATATTAAACCCTAAATGATCCGGAACCATTCTGTTTAAAGATGCTTAAAACAGATGGTTCCGCAATCCAAAGAAGTTGGCTATACCTGCCCAAGAAAGAAATGAGCGAGACACGCCAACGAAAGAATGATAATCTGGCCTATGAGGGGCATAGACACACTAACGATGTATGAAGACAAAACCTTCTGATAAAAAATGGAGAGAGGAACTAGTCCCAGCGGAGTCGCCAGAAATTGTCGGTCAACTTTTCGATTGATTATTTGAAAATATGGATATGAAAATAATTTTTGAAATTTAATTTAATATAATAGATATATAGTTTGAGTTTTGAAAGTAGCATGTTTTAATTTTTGAAAAATGAGACCAAATGGATCTCATTTGTCCAATAGTTTGCATAATTGTGCCCGATACCACGAATACTACACCCTCCCAAAAGATAAGTGTAAATCTCGGCGATAGACCCAATCCTGTAAACTAAGAGAATATGAAAATAGGTTTTAAAATTTAATTTAATATGAGACCAAATGGATCTCATCAGTCAAACTATCTACTATTTAATACAAAGATTAAATAGGGTTTATTTTACCTGGGTTCCAAGTTCCCTATAGAAGCAAGTTCCTATAGTTAATTACATCCCAAGTGACGGGAGTCACTTGAGAAAACTCTCGATAATGATCAGTGGTTCTAGTCTTCAAGAATTCAAGGTTCAAGTTTTCAAGGTAGGACATAGAAAAAACAAGTGAGAGTGGCTCAAGTGAGAATAATCATTTCAGGAGTCTAAAGGAAGTAAATGGTAGGGGATGTCATAGATTCTTAGGAGAATCCTCAGTGATCTCCCAAACTATCCTACTGTGTGGCTGTATTTTAGAGACAATGTTATTCAATTGTTCAATCCTGCCAATTTTATTATTTGGGA
>NW_018164875.1:801677-805492 GCF_001263595.1 Phalaenopsis equestris
ACTGGTTATGCAAATAGATTTACATTTGCATAATAACTGGTTATGCAAATAACCCGCAAAGATAAGACTAGATACGTCATTCTAGATGACAACCTCGGAACCTAAGGCGAGTTAGGACTTACGTTGCACAACATAACTGTGCAGGAGCCTAAAAGAGAGAGGAATTACGTCGCGCTAGGCGAACTACCTCGAAATCCTATGGGTTGTTTAAACTAGGAAATTTCAGTTTGTGTAGACTCGTTTTGTTGTTGTAGAATGGCGCCCACCCCCCCACTCCTTGCCGTGCTGCCCGCGAAGTTTCTCCGAGCTCCTCGTCGCAGTAACAGTCCTAAAGTCTAAAGTTCAAACAGTTTTACCAGGTGTGTTTCAATGTCTCAGTTTGATCTCGTTAACAACCGTGGGTTACCTCAACCGTGGGTTACCTCGCTCGACTCCCGTAAGTTCGAAAGAACGTATTATGTTTTTTTTGTTTTGTTTTGAAAATGTTGTTTAATTTAAAAAAAAAAAGTTTTGTTTTGAAAGTGAGATCATATTCAGTACCTGCATAATATGTTAGAGCAAGAGTAATTGCAATAAAAGAAAGAAACAACAACAAATAAAATGTACTTGCATACATGACGTATCTGCTGCTGCTATTCCTGTTGCATGTTTAACTCACAAAGCACAATATAATTTGCAGGGATTTTAAATAAATTGCAAAGAAAAGAAAAAAAATAAACAGTAGAACAAGTTGTAGTAACAATTAGATATTCCCAAAAGGGGTGATCCTAAGGTCTCCTACAACTCCTTACTGCAACTAGCGAGCTAGTATGGTGATCCTACGACCTTCTACAGCTTCAGCAAATAACTAACAAATGTGTACGGTGATCCCACGATTCCGGACAACAGCTAGGAATTTCGAATGACGCCTGTATGAGTTCCTATGAACCCAAACAACAATGGGCAACACCTATGTGGTTTCCTACGAACCCGAACAGAGGTGAACAACAATTAGATGGACAGCTACTAGGTGGCTTCCTACGAACCCAAATTGGTGATGGACAGCTACTAGGTAGTTTTCTACGAAATTTGGCAGCAAATAGAAGCACTGGACAACAGTCCTACAGCTCTTATAGCTCGGGGCAGCAACTAGCAGGCTTGTACAACGATCCTACGACCCTCTACAACTTCCAAACACCCCTAACACCCTTAATTAGCAATGGGCAGCAGTCTTTCATCTCAAACAGCTCCCAAACGACAAATCTAAAGCCCAAACAGCACTTCCAAGGCTTTTTAAGCTTCCAACAACACTCCTAGGGCTTTCTAGGACACTCCCAAGGCTTTTCTAAGCTTCCAACAACACTCCTAAGGCTCCAACAACGCTCCTACGACACTGGGCAACAACTAGCACTCCAAATCATTAAATTCAGCACCTCGCAGCACTCATACAGCACTTATGGCACAGAAACTATCAATTTCAGCACCTCGCAGCACTCCTACAGCACTTATGACACTCCAAATCATTAAATTCAGCACCTCGCAGCACTCCTACCGCACTTATGGCACAGAAACTATCAATTTCAGCACCTCGCAGCACTCCTACAACACTTATGGCACTCCAAATCATTAAATTCAGCACCTCGCAGCACTCCTGCAGTGATTGGAAATCTCAAACGACATTTAAATGGAACACAACATCCTCCAAAACAATGATAAACCATCCCGAAACGGTACATTAAAAGACTCCCCAAAAACTGCAGCGAAAAATCCTCCAAATCACCTCAAAACATGTGTTCTAAATCACCTCAAAAACAGCTAATATATATTTTAAATAGCTGAAAATAATTCCGTCAAGCTATGAGGCATTAGATCAGTTTAAAGAAGTCAATCACTGTTAAGGATAACACCAACAATTACTAATGATAACGTTGAAAATTAAATAAAATCGAGTATAGGCAATTTCCATTATGCAAGTTTCCAAGTGGATGGCAAAACGTCAATCTTGATTTCTATGAATGAAATAAGGAGATAAAGAGGGTGGAAGACATTTTTTTTTTTTTTATCGAGAAGTTTCTTTAAAAGTAATGGAGCAAGTAATCTGTGTTTCGCAAGGAATTCGATTTTACAGATAAAGTTTCGCATGAAATTCAATTTTAAAGATCAAGAACATCCATGATCAAGAAATGTAAATGAAATCAAACATCATTCACATCTCTAATAACCTTATGCTTCCCTTAATCCCATCCATCTAGAGGAATCTGAATCCCACCAAAGTCACCAAAGTCAAGAAAAACATCCCACTGGAAAACTTCACAATTCCATCACATAAACACATTACTAAATTTTAATAAGATCAAGAAGCCTTTAAGAAAGAAATAAATAAAATACCTGACAAATCGAAAGGAGTTGTAGCTGTGTGAGGAGGAGGATACGAGCAGCCTCAGTCGAACGAGGAGGAGGAACCAATGAATCCCGAGCGCGAGGAGACCAGCGAGGGAGTTGCAGAGAGGTGCTTCAAGGAGGAGCGGCGGATTCGTTTGCAGAATAGGAGCTAGGGCTTCGGTGACGGAGACGAATCGAGCGGCTTTCTGTCGCGTTCGAGAGGGAGGAGCGGACGATCGTGCGGGAGGCGGGCACTCGAGGGGGAAGCGGGATCGAGCGGCTCCCTCTGGGGGGGAGTACGAGCAGGGATCTTCGGGGCAGGGAGGAGGCGAGCTTCGTGATTGCAGCAACCGTAATGGAAAAATTGAGCGGAATGCCAACGGAAGAGAAGAGCTCCGGGCAGGCAGAGGAAGTCGACCCCGTAGGAAGGAGCGATCCCTTCCTTTTTGAATTGGAGCGGGGTCGAGAGCCGTTACTCAAATCAATTGGCGGAGAAATAAATAGTTTCCAGATGCAGGAGAGATTAATTGGAAATAATTAACACCTGGATAATTTTAATTAAGACAAAAGTTAAATAATCCATTTGAATTTCAAATCCAGGTGAGCTAGTGCCTAGCTCGTGTTCAGCCCGAGTCCAACCTGAATCAAACCCGAGTTGGACCTGAGTTGAGCCCGGGCCCGCGCACAACTTAAAAAAAAGGTGCATCGATATTCGTGCAGTTCGCGCGACTGTGGAACCACAACAATATGAGTGTCATTTCCAGCTAAAATCGACGTTCCGGACGCGTCGGCGCGGTCTGTTTCGTCATCCGGGGTCGTACGGGCGAGTTTGTCGCGCGGACGAGTTAAATCAAGTCAAAGTTGTGTGTGGCGCAATGAATACGCAAAATACGGCGTTATCGAGCGTTCGGGTTACAAAAGGGTTCCATAGGGGCTGCTCCTATTAATGTAGGATTTCGACTCGAGTTTCATGTGTCGGTCTTAATCAACTTAACAGAACGTCGAGGATTCGGGACCGCATGCGAAACTTGAAGGAGTGCGAGGTGACTCGAATTTTCTAAATGGTGTGGGTTCCGTACTAGTCTTCTAAGAGAGTCGAACAGGGGAAGCATAAAGCTAGACCCTAGGCTTCTAAGGAGAGACAAAAAAGAGACCTCATCCAGAAACCAGAAATGAGGTCAACACACCTTACCAATCTTCTAGCTGGATCACTACCGAGAACTAGAGCCAGAGGCAAGACTAGATTGGGATGACCCACACTTTTTCAACGCTCGGGTGGTTTTTGAGTTTCTTTTTATTTCTATATGTACCAACTTTTACATTTTTTTGTGTGTTGTACCGTGTGGTTTGAGTGTTTTGGCCCACCCATACAAACCTATCTGTATCTTTATCTTTAATATATTAGCCCTTGGGCTTTTTAAAAAAAAAATAAATAAAAATAAAAATAAAAATAA